>NW_026111657.1:402500-420298 GCF_024679095.1 Eriocheir sinensis
CTCTTCAGTTGTTGATTCTTCTTTCGTTTCCTCCTCCTCCTCCTTGTCGTCCTCCTTCTGTCTCCTTGTTCAATCTGTCTCACTACCGTTTATTTATTCCTCTTCGATATTGTCTTTTGTGTTTTCCCCTTCAATAATTTTCCTTCTCTGTTTATGGTTCTTCTTCTCCGTTTCTTATACCTTCCCCTCTTCCTCCTTCTCAATTTCTCCATCTTCTCCATCAGGCCTCCTCGTTCTCTTGTCTCCCTCTCCCTCTTTCCTCATATCCTTTCTTCCTTCCCTCCTTTATTGTTCTCCGTCTTCTCCACTTTTCCTCTTCTGTTATATATTTCTGCCTCTCCGTTACTTCCTCCTCTTACTTCCCCTCCACCTTTTCTTTCTCCTTCTCCTTCAGTTCTCTTTGTTTCCTTCTAGTTTTCCATTTCCTCTCGCCTCATATCCTTTCTTTTTTCCTTCACCCTTCATCTCCTACTTTTATTCCTTTTCTTCTTCCATTTCAGTCCCCCTCGTCCTCGTCTAGCTTCCCCATTCTCCTTCTCATTTTCTTTATTTCCTTTCGTCCTTCATCTCTTCCACCGTGTTGCACAATTAAACAAGAATTACCCGCCCTGACTACCCTTGACGCGCTGCTGTCGGGCGTAAAACTCTACCGAACGACCCAAGGCGGCCCAACGACCCTGCCTGAGTGACGGACGACCGAGAGAGAGAGAGAGAGAGAGAGAGAGAGGGAGAGAGAGAAGGGTAATGTGATGTTTTTGCCACCTTCAAGAGTTTCAGGTCAGGCGAGGATAACATTGGAGGTTGTTTTCAGAATTTTAACAGAGGTTCAGATTTCCTCTCTTTAGTGTTTGGTGGTGGTGGTGTTGCAATGGCCGTCGTGCAGCTGTGTTTCTCTCTCTCTCTCTCTCTCTTTTTCCTTTCTCTTTCTTTTTCCTCCCCTTGCATTATATATTCGCTTCACGCACGAATATTCCCTCACCTCGTTTATCAGCTGCTTCGTTTTCTCTATCTATTTTTCATTTTCATTTTTCCTTTTCTATTTTCTTTTCTTCATTCTCCCCTTGGCGGTGGTCGGGATGCTGTTCTCGTTTCTCGTAGATGCTGAAGCCGCGGGTACGATCAGGGTGCAAAAGCGAGGATGTAGGAAAGTGATTGGAAGTGCAAGGGATCAAATTCTATTCACCGGTTTGGGTTTCCACGTTCAGGTGTGTTGTGTGAGACCTCTTCTTGTTCTTGCTTTGTTGTTGATGTTGTTGTTGTTGTTGTTGTTGTTGTTGTTGTTACTATTGTTGTTGCTACTGTTGGTCTTTCTCATTAGCAAAATCATCTTTCACTTTTATTGTTTCTGTTGTTCTTATTTTTCTTTTTGTTCTTGTTCTTCTTGCTCTTGTTATTGTTCTTCATCCTCTCCTCCTTTTCACGCATCATCATACTTTTCATCATTCTCTTTTTTTCATTGCATTTTCTTGTTATTTCTTCCTTTCCATTTTTCTCTTCTTCATTCTCCTCCTCTTCCTACTCTTCTTCCTCCTCATCTCTCCATCTTCCTCCTCCTCTTTTTATTCCTCTTCCTCTTTATCGTTTCTCATCCCTCGCTTCCTTTTCGCCTCGTTCCCAAACATATTTTTTCATGAATTTTCTTTTAACTCCTCTTTCCAAATCCTTGTGAAATCTGAGAGTTCGCCTGCTAATGATTCTGACGGGGAGAGAGAGAGAGAGAGAGAGAGAGAGAGAGAGAGAGAGAGAGAGATTCATGTATCTTCCTAGGGTGGCTTCTCTCTCTCTCTCTCTACCCCACCCAGGATCAGCAGATACAAGCGACAACCTGAAAGTCGTCTTAAACCTCTTGACTGAAGTTCCTTAGATCTCAGGAGGACTTCCGGGACTCAAACTCGGGACGTCTCATGGCTACGCGCATCCGTTCTCTCTCTCTCTCTCTCTCTCTCTCTCTCTCTCTCTCTCTCTCTCTCCCCCACCCTTGATGGTGACAGTGGTGTTTGGTCGTTATTTTATCGATGCTTATGGCGGTTGTTTATGTTGTTGCCGTCTTAACTTTTATCGTTGCTATTGAAGGTGTTGGTGGTAGTGGTGGTGGTGAGGCACTTGGGGGTGATGGTGGTTGCCATGGATACGGAGGTACTTGGTTGATATTGCTGTTGTTGTTGTTGTTGGTGGTGGTGGTGGTTGTGGTGGGGGTCGTGGTGGTGGTGATTGTGGTGTTGGTGGTGGTGAGGTGGTTGGGTTGATGATGGTGATGGTGGTTGCTATGGATACGGTGGTTACTGGTGGTTGTTGTTGTTGTTGATTGTGGTGTTGAGGACGGCTGTGCTAGCGGTGAAAAATTAGACGGATTAAGTTCGCGTTGGTTTACGAGGGGCTTAACGAGGCCGGCGGGATGTTTACATACGTGAGGCTGCGTCCAGTCGCTCGCTGAATTAATAAAATCTTTCGGAAATAGTTTATTATCAGGTCAACTGACGAACACGCGGCCACGTTCATTAATAAGCTCATGCTGCATGCTGAGTGCACTGTGTGACCTGAGTTTTAAATTGTTTCCAAACGTGTGGCAGTGACAAATATGAAACAAATATCAACCTTTCCATCGGTTCGTTATTCACTATAATTAAGTCTACGGTCGAGTCATGCCACGTTTAACTTATTATCGCTGTACATGCACTGGACATATTGTGTTGTGGAAAGCGTTCGGAAAAACTTTTGTCCTTCAATTGTTCAGTAGCGAATTCTTCTGCTGGCACTACTGCTGATGATGATATTGGTAATGAACAAGAATAACGCATAAAAACTATATTCTCTATCCAAATTTCCGTAACAATCCATGATTTTTTTCAGATCAGTGTTTTCTTTACAGCTTAAAGGTTACCAAAACATGTTCATCTCTGATTTCTTCATCCATGATTTAAGTCAGATTGGCGTTCAGTTTCCATCCACGTGCCCGGAGGATTGCCGACAAATCGTCTGAGTCCATTCAGTTCGCTTCTAGCAGCGGGTCGGCCTCATTTAAGAGATTTTAATTGCTACTTCCTACCAGTGCCTCCCATTAGTGCAGGCTTTGTTGTGTGGCTTCCTTCCTGCCCGTCTGCCGGAGAGAGAGAGAGAGAGAGAGAGAGAGAGAGAGAGAGAGAGAGAGAGAGAGAGAGAGAGAGAGAGAGAGAGAAGAATGAAAATAGAAAGAAAAAGAAAAAAATATGGGATAGAAGAAAAAGAAGGATGAAAATTGGAAGTTGAAGAGGTGATGCCATAACAAAGAAACAAAGAAAGAAGCATCGCAACATCATCACATCAACAACAAAGACAAGCCAGAAGAAGGAAGAAAAGAAATGAAAAGAAAAAAAAGAGAAAATTAGAAAAGAAAGGATGAAAATTGGAAGTGGAGGAGGTGATACTGTAACAACGAAGGAAGCTTAACAACATCAATCGCAATAGTAAAAAAACAAGCCAACTGCGAAACAATACATATGTACCCACGCGTTCTCGCCCACGTCAGGAAATCTGGGTCCCTTGCCGGTGTGTGTGAGCGTGAGAGGATGGTAATAAGGCCACTTCGAGCCCCTTATGTTCCCTTGCAACTTGGTATTCTTGGCGCTGACCTACTGATGACTATTGATTCTGGCAGACATATAGGGAATGAGATTGATAGGCAGGAGGAGGAGGGGAAGGATGAAGAGGTAGTATAGGAGGAGGAGGAGGAGGAGGAGGAGGGATAGAGGAAGTGAGGGAATAAAGAAGGGAGAGGGGACTGTGTGAGGCTTCTATAGAAAATCAGAACGTAGTTACGATTGTTACTGGAAGAAAAGATTCAGAAGGTAAAGAAAAAAAATGAATAGTACTCTGATGGAAAGATGGGAAGAACAGAGAATGGAAAAAGGAAGAAAAAAGGACATGTAGGGGCAAGGGCAGGAAAAATGTAGGAAAAGGGAAGGAAATAACTGAGGAGGGGGGAAGAGCGTCTAAAAGAACTAAGAAATGTAGCAGAGGAAACATCTTAAAAGAGAAAGAAGGAATAGTTAGAGAGAGTCCTAGTGTCTTACAAGCTAAACATTTTGCTTTTGTAGAAGAGCACAAAACTTGCCTTCGTGAGAGAGAGAGAGAGAGAGAGAGAGAGAGAGAGAGAGAGAGAGAGAGAGAGAGAGAGAGAGAGAGAGAGAGAGAGAGAGAGAGAGAGAGAGAGAGTTGGGCTACCCTAATACAAGTTTAATAGAAATGAAGACCTCTAATTACTTTTACAACCTTGACCTTTGCCATACGTATCATTCTCTCTCTCTCTCTCTCTCTCTCTCTCTCTCTCTCTCTCTCCGCAGAACCAATCGCCCCGATCACAATGGCTTCCTTAATCAGACTCAATCTCACTTTGATCACGAAAGAGTTCAATTTTCACTTGAGACCAGAACAAAGGGAGTCGTTGCCCTTTGTTTCGGTGAGTTCTCATGATATGTGTGTGTGTGTGTGTGTGTGTGTGTGTGTGTGTGTGTGTGTGTGTGTGTGTGTGTGTGTGTGTGTGTGTGTGTTTGCCTGCAAGGATTCAGCGTGACGCCAGATTCAGCCGCCTGGGAGTCTGAAAGAGAGTCGGCGGCCCTTGAAAAGTGAGCAAGCATGTCCGTCGAGGTACAAAAGCTCGGTGCCGCGAAAGCTGGCGAGGTATTCAGACGTAGCGAGGATGAGGAGACAGACGCTGCCTTGTTGTTTATTTACGTATCTATTTTGCTATTCATTTTCGGAGTTCGCGAGGCTTTTCAAGGAGTACGATAATTTTAAAGAGATAGAAACTGTGTTCTGAGCTGGAATGCGTCATGAATTCAGATGGGGAAAGATATGGTAAAGAATGCGGAAACTAATGAAGGTACAAGTAAAATGTGTTGGATATTGGAGAAAAATATAATAGTCTACCACACCTGAAAATATGTTTAGAATACGATTGATATGTTGAATGAAAAGATTAGAACAGACGTCTAACAGAAGGAAGAAACCTGTACAATAAAAAAGAATGAATACGATGTTCCTGCCCTTATTAACCTGAAAAGGTGGTGAAATTATAAGTCGTATGTTTAATAAAAAGAGGGTAGATGAACGAAAGGAACGAAGCTATATAGAAGGGGAGAGAATACCACAGCCGACACTACCACACCTGAAAAGTTGTTGATAATACGAGTAATTTGTTGAATAAAAAGAAGATAGACGAACAGAAGGAACAAAGCTATATAAAAAAAAAAGAGAAAATGCTATAGCTCCCCCTGCGAGTTCCGAAAAGCCTTGCCATTGAGCTTTTCCCAGACAGAGTTCAAGGGTGACGGCTGGCCAGACTCTCCGGACGGCCCATCAAAGCCTGGCACGAAGCCCCGCAGCAGCCCACGCCCAGACAATAGATGCTTGGGTGGATTGGCGGCCCGTCGGAAGCCAGGCGCGCACGACCTATACACAGGAGTTACACGACGATGATGATGACGATGATAATGATGATGATGATGATGACGATGATGATGATGATTGGGCTACAGGAATACAGGACATGGGGAGAGGTTTAAGGCGAGTGAACAATAGATTTAATGGTGACTGGTAAATGGAGAACAGTCGGAATATTTGGTACAAAGGTTCTTAGATGATGATGATGATGATGATGATGATGATGATGATGATTGGGCTACAGGAATACAGGACATGGGGAGAGGTTCAAGGCGAATGAACAATAGATTTAATGGTGACAAATAAATGGAGAACAGTCGGAATATTTGGTACAAAGATTCTTAGATGATGATGATGATGATGATGATGATGATGATGATGATGATGACTAAAGACTAAATCACGATAAGACAAAGAAAATGACGCAGTAACAGCCACGTTAAATTCTCTGGTATACAAGCTACTGAATTATGATGACAATTATGATGACCTGATTGAGCCACGTCGACTCAGAGGCTGAAGACGTAGTATCGATCGATTTAATGGAGACACGGAATGGCCCTCAGTCACGTTCTTTGGTAAACAAGGTTATGATGACTAGCAGGCTTGAGGATGTGGAACGAAAACTGACGTGGAAAAAGAAGTTTGGTTCATTTGGTGACAGCCACAAAATTTTAGTCATCCCTTCGAGTTGTGAGGGGGAAAATAAAGGGTTTGAATCGCCCAGGAAAGGTCATTGTACCTGTTTAAAACGAGTAAGGAGAGAGTGGAGAAGAGAAGAAAGAGAAATAGACAGGACAAGACAGGAGATACGAGGGAGCAGAGTAAAGCAGAAGAGAGGAGAAGCGAAGAGAAGGAAAGTAGAGGAGAAGAGGAGAAAAGAGAAGAGAGGAGATAAGGACAGGGCGGAGATTCGAGGAAAGCAGAGTAAAGGAAAAGAGAAGAAAAGAAATTACGAGACGATAAGGAAGAGATGAGATGAGATTGGAGAGAGGAGAGGGAAGGAGAGGATAATGAAAAGCAGATGAAAAAAAAAAATCACAGACAAACGTGAATTTATAAAGACTTCGAATGCATATACAAAAACCCAAATCTTTCACATAACACACACTCCGTCCCCTCGCTCGCTTCCTCCCCTTTCAGAGTCAACAGATGCATACGTTGCCCTCTCCCTTCCCGGCCTCTCCCTTACCTCGCCTCCCTTCCCCGGCCTCTCCCTCACCTCGCCTCCCTTCCCGGCCTCTCCCTTACCTCGCCTCCCTTCCCCGGCCTCTCCCTTCCTTGAGCTTCCGTCAAATTAAACAAACCAAACTCCCGTAATTAATCACTAGGGGTCGTAATGAGGACATGTATACAGACAAACAGGCAGGGACATTCAGATAAATACGAGATATTGAAATACATATAGTAAGATAGGGGGAGAGATATATAGACGGACAGACAGACAGACAGACATGCCTACATACATTCATATATACATAATGGAAAAAGGAGAAGGGAGGACGGAAGGAAGGTAGATAGATAGACAGTAAGTTGATGGTTAGGAAGGGAGAGAGAGTTAGGTATGTAGGTGAGTAGGTCAGTAAGTAGGAACGAAGGGAGAAGGAAAGAAAGAAGGAAAAAAAGAAAAAAAAGAAAGAAATGGAGGAAAAACGAAGGAATTGATAGGATAGAGAAAAGAAAGGCAGGTAATTTTAAAAAAGAGGTGAAGGAAGGGAGAACGGGAGATAAAGAGGGAGAGAGGAAGGAACGGAGGGAGAACGTGCGTGGTGAGGGGAAAGAAAGCAGCAGGAGGAGGAGGAAGAGGAGGAGGAGGAGGAGGAGGACAATGTGTACCCAACGAAAATGTGTCTCGGTAAAATTTAGCCCTAAGAGGTTCAATAAATTTTCGGTGTGCTCATTTGTATACTGAGGACCCCCCCCAAAGCCCTCTCCTCCCCCCCCCATGCCTCCTTCCTCCTTCCCCCGCCCTATCCTCCCCCCCCCCTCCTCCGTGTCCTCTCTCCCCCTTCCCCGCTTTTGTCACCTCGTTTCTCTACTCTAAATTATGAAGCTTTAATATTATGTATGAGTTTTTTCTTCAGCCACAAATTCTTCTTATCTTTTCATTTTCGTGTGGAAGTTTTGATGTGTCTGTTTATCTTTCTGATTGAGTTTGTCTGTTTATTTATGCCTCGATCTTTTCATGGGGGAATTATGTCTTAACTATTTTTTTTATTTAAGTTTTTTTTGGGGGTAATTTCTTTCCTTTTCTCTTTCTTTCTTTCTTCATTGCGTCGCTTTTCTTTCTTTCTTCCGTCCTACTGTATTTTTTTGCTTTGGTATTTAATTTTTTTTCTTTCTTTCATTTTCATTCTGTATTTTCTCATCCCATCATTCCTTCTTTCTGTTTTAATCTATTTACCACTTCTTGTTTTCATTCTATCGGTTTTTAATTCTCTCTCTCTCTCTCTCTCTCTCTCTCTCTCTCTCTCTCTCTCTCTCTCTCTCTCTCTCTCTCTCTCTCTCTCTCTCTCTCTCTCTCTCTCTCTCTCTCTCTCTCTCTCTCTCTCTCTCTCTCTCTCTCATGGACATCCTTCTTCTTTCTCTGTGACCTCATTCTTCTTCTTTTGTTCTAGCCTTTCCATTCTCCTTCCTCCTTTGTTTTCATCTCCGTCAATTTCATCTCTTCTTTCATCTCCTCTTCATCGTCTTCATGTGATTTATTACCCTCCTTCCTCCCTGCCTTTTGCTTTTTTTTTTTCACCCTGCTTTTCATCTTCTTCATCTCCCCCCTCTTCCTCCTCCTCCTCCTCCTTCTCCTCGTCACCGTCCCCATTTTTCGTTTTCTGGTCTGCTTTTGTTTCTTTCGTCTTCATCATCATTATTTTCGTCTTCCTCTCTTTCTTCTTTTTTTTCCTTCCTTTTTTTCTTTTTTCTGTCTTTTTCTTCTTCTTTTCTTTCTTTTTTCTTTCTTTCTTTCTTTCTTTCTTTCTTTCTTTCTTTCTTTCTTCTTCTTCTTCTTCTTCTTCTCAATGTTGTTGTTGTTGTGTCTTCTGTTGTTGATATTCTTCGGCCTTAGATAAGAGCAGGGAAACATCAAATACTATGAGCTACAAAGTCCTTAGCCCCGACGCGCCATGAACGGACAGTTAAGTATCTAAGGAACAAAAAGTAGGACCTAGATAATAAGAATGAAAAAAGAATTGATAAAATGAGAAGATCAGGCAACAAGGTATCGGTATTTTTTTGTATTCTTTTATAAGTTAGATAGATTAAGCGACGTTCGGTTAGATATTAATTATTACGTGTATAAAAGAGCATTACGGATTAAGGCATGATTACATATGATTACGTTAACGCTGATTCTCTCTCTCTCTCTCTCTCTCTCTCTCTCTCTCTCTCTCTCTCTCTCTCTCTCTCTCTCTCTCTCTCTCTTTTTTTTTGGTGTTGAATCTCGGGAACAGTGAGAAAAGAAAGAAAGGGATTGAAAGATGAGAGGAAAAAATGAGAGAGAGAGAGAGAGAGAGAGAGAGAGAGAGATTTTGCTGGTTAGAAGAGAGAAAGCAACACCCTCCTCCTCCTCCTCCTCCTCCTCCTCCTCCTCCTCCTTTTCTTCTTCTTCTTCTTCTTCTTCTTCTTCTTCTTCTTCTTCTTCTTCTTCTTCTTCTTCTTCTTCTTCTTCTTCTTCTTCTTCTTCCTCCTCCTCCTCCTCCCATTGAAAACAAATTGTTGGATAATCTGAAGTGAATTAGCGTAGTTGTTTTGACAGGCCCTAAAAGACCAGACCCACAAAAACAGGAGCCGCACCGTCTATAATAAATGATAAACGACTTGAGGGAAAAAAAAAAATGAAAATACCAAAACGAAACAAAGACAAAATACAAGGCAAACAGACAGACAAACAAAGACAGAAAAAACAGATTGAAAGAGGAATAAACAACAAAAATAAAGATGAAGGGAAGGATAGAAAGAAGAGGAAAGAAAAGGGAGAGGTGGAAGAACACAAAAAAACAGACAGACAAACAAAACAGACAGAACTTCCCTTAGAAAAAAAAAGAAAAAATGCTGAAATCTGCACGTAGGAGAAACTAATGAAGACAAAAATGCATGTAGGAAAAAAATAATGAGGAAAACCCACAAAGCTGTACACGAGAAAAAATGTGAAGTAAAAAGCTAAACAGAGCCGCATGTGAGGAAGAAAAATAACGAAAACAATACGAAGCTGCACATGAGAAATAAAAGGAACCTAAAGAAATCACTGAGCCTGGTTTTTCTTTTGTTTTTATCGTCTGGTTTAATTTATATTCTTATTTTCCTTTTCTTTTTCTTTTTCCCCTTTTTTTTGAGAGGTGGTCGAGGTGGAGAGATTGGGGTAACCTGAGAACTCCAGGTGATAAAGTCTTGTGTGTTTGTTTGCAGGAGAGAGCTTTTCCCTCATCACTTCTGGAGGTGACACTTGTTTTTCTCCTGACTCGACCCGCTGGAATGAGGGGCAAAGGGCAACGGGAGGAAAATATAACCCTCTTCTAATCCTCCTCCCTTCTTTCCCTTCCCTCTCTCTCTTCCTTCTCTATCTCTGTGGCTTCCCAATTCTCCACTCCTTCATCTTCCTTCCCCTTCTTTCCCTCCCCTCTTTCTCTTCCTTCTCTATCTCTGTGGCTTCCCAATTCTCCACTCCTTCATCTTCCTTCCCCTTCTTTCTCTATCTCTGTGGCTTCCCAATTCTCCACTCCTTCATCTTCCTTCCCCTTTTTCCCTCTCCTCTTTCTCTTCCTTCTCTATCTCTGTGGCTTCCCAATTCTCCACTCCTTCATCTTCCTTCCCCTTCTTTCCCTCCCCTCTCTCTCTTCCTTCTCTATCTCTGTGGCTTCCGAATTTTCCACTCCTTCATCTTCCTTCCCCTTCTTTCCCTTTCCTCTCTCTCTTCCTTGTGTATCTCTGTGGCTTCCCAATTCTCCACTCCTTCATCTTCCTTCCCCTTCTTTCCCTCCCCTCTTTCTCTTCCTTCTCTATCTCTGTGGCTTCCCAATTCTCCACTCCTTCATCTTCCTTCACCTTCTTTCTCTCCCCTCTTTCTCTTCCTTCTCTATCTCTGTGGCTTTCCAATTCTCCACGCCTTCATCTTCCTTCCCCTTTTTCCCTCTCCCCTTTCTCTTCCTTGTCTATCTCTGTGGCTTTCCAATAATTCTCCACTCCTTCATCTTCCTTCCCCTTTATCCCTCCCTTCTTTCATTGGTTTCCTCACCCCTTCATCTCACCTCATCTGAAGTGTCCTTTTTATGCATTTCTCGCTAAACTTAACCTACAAAACACGAGTAATTTTTCCCGAATCGAGTCGCTGCCCTTCTTCACCCACTCCCTTTCCTTTCTTTCCCTCTTGTGTTCATTCCTTCCTTCTGCCTTTGCTCTTCACGCCTTCCTTCCTTTCCCTTAGGTCTTCCCTTCGTCAGGTGCAATGAGATAGTGTTTTGGTGGATGGTACTACTGGAAGGCTTTAAAGTTTTGAGAATACGTAAAATATAAACCGTTCTTCTTTATTTCGTATGCTGTTGTTTTCTTGTTTTTTTTTTTGGTATTTTGTGTTCTACTTATAAACTGTTTGGTGTTTTTATTGTTATTGTTTTTGTTGTTCTTATGCTTGTTCTTCTTCATTATCAATTTTATTTTTCATCTGCTCATACTTTTTTTCGTCACTGTAATTGTCGCCTTCATCCTTCCTCCTCATGTCCTAGCTTTCATCATCCTTATGCTTTCAATACTTCTAATACGCTTTATACTGCTTCTCCTTTCCTTCCACCACCACCACCACCAGCTCCATTACCACCACCCCTACCACCACCACCACCAATTTTCCTTCCTCATTTTTCTTTCCCGGCCCCATCACTTTTTTCTCCAGGACATCAGCGAGCCAGCATGTTACCCCCGAGGCCCAACCCACACTGAGGCACCCATAGCCACCCCTTCACGCCCCTCTCCCCCTTGGCCGCTCCAAAAAATAATGGGTCACTGCCTCCGAGCACGATTTTCACATTATCATTTGCATAACAAGCACACTATATTGACCGAGGCCCCGCTGTGTGTGTGTGTGTGTGTGTGTGTGTGTGTGTGTGTGTGTGTGTGTGTGTGTGGGTATGTGTGTTATAAAGGGGGATGTATGGAAGGGACATATGCAAGGAGGGGAAGCATAGGGGTGATAACGAAGGGAAGGTGCGATGGGTGGAGGTGATAGGGTGAAGATGTGTTTTAAAAGAGAAAAGGGTAGAAGGTATGGTGTAGAGGCACAGTGTGACGGAAAAGTGTGTGTGGGAAGAGAATGGATGTTAAATGAAGCGGAGTGAATTCTGTGAGGTGGAGGGGGAATGGGCGCTGCAGATGGAGGTTTTGTATGGGTGTGGGTGGGGCGGTACGGACTGGGGGGTTGATTGGGTACGATTACGTTTTCTTTTCCTTTCGTTGGTGTGGAAAAGGTTCGAGATGTAGTTGTTATTTGTTGCTGTTATTGTTGTTGTTGGTGGTGGTTGTCATGTGCTGTTGTTGATGTTGTTGTTGTTGTTGATGTTGTTGTGGTTGTTGGTGGTGGTGGTCACTTGGAAAATAAAAATGAAACTGAAATATTGGTGAATGTTGTCGATGAAAATTCTGCATACGAGATTTTTGTTCCTTTTTTTAATTTGTTTTTCTATTCCTTATTTTTATTTTCCCATTAGACCGATACGAAATTCAGAAACTATGGCCCGACTGCGACGTGGTGTTAGCGATGAAACGAAAACGATTTTGTTACATTTTTTCGCCCGGCATTTTTACTTTACTATCAAGGTTTTTCTATAGTCCTTCCTCTTCCACGAATAATGCTAGTCACTGTTCTGCTCATACCATCTCTCTATCGTCTCTACCATCATCATTTTGTCTTCCTCTTCCACTTCTATAATTTATCACTGTCACACTTTTTCTTCCTTATAACCTTCACCTATTTATCAACTCTGCTCTTCCTTGTGACGTCTGTAATCTAATCACCTTTTCTTCCTCCTTCACTTCTAAGACTAACCTCACCTGCTCTTCCCCCTAGCATCTGCATCATCATCTTCATCCTCCCTTTCTCCTTTACCTGTTTAGCAAGTCACTGTCACACCTGCCTTTTACCTTTAATGTCTCTATTATGATCGCCTTCCCTTTCTTCTTCACCCTCTTGCATCCATCAACATCATCTTTCCTTTCTCCTTCGCCTCTTCAGTCAGTGTCACATCTGCCATTTCCTTTATCGCCTGCATCATTATCAGCTTCCCTTTCTCCTCCGCCTCCTTACCGAGTCAGTGCTGCTCCCCACACCTGCGTCTCCACCTGCAGCAGGGATACTGACGTCCAGCCCTCACGTGGCACTCACCTCCGGGCTTACTGTCTATAATACTCGAATAACAATGGGACGGAAACTCTAAGGAAAGGGAAGAGGAATGGAATCGTTAAAGTTGTGAGGTTTTCTGAGTCTCCCCAACGTGTTTTGCCGTGTTTCCTCTTTTAAGGTATTGTTACTATTCTTCCTTCTTTTCTCCTCTATTTTCTCTTCTTACTACTACTACTACTATATCTCCTCAATCGGTCATCGTTTTCCCCATATTTCTTTCACTTTATCTTTGCATTCATCTTTCTTCAGCTCTTCTTGTTTTTTTTTCTCTTATTCTTGTTCTTGTTCTCATTTTTGTTCCTCCTCGTCTTTCCTTTTACTTCTTCCTCTTTTTCTTTTCACCTTTTCTTTCTTTCTTGCTCCTCTTCCTCCTTCCTTTCACTTCCTTCTTCTTCCTTGCACCTCCTCCTCCTCCTCCTCCTCCATACTTTCATTTCCTCCTCCTCCTCGTCTTCCTCATCTTCTTATTCCTCCTCTTCCTTTTACTCTTCCTCCTACTCTTCATCCCATTCTTCTTTCTTCTCTTCCTCCTCATCTTCCTCATTTTCCTCCTTCTCTTCTTCCCTCTACCCCCCCTCACCCCCCCCCATTCCTGAAGCGTGATGGGCCAGCTTTCAGAGCCCCCTGTTTGTGGCTGGACAGAGGCATTTTAGCAGTATTTGCCCAGCCGCCGGCCTCTGTTTGGCTTGGTAATAAAGACAACGTTAGCAATCACTTAGCGTGCCCACGTGACCCGCAGCGCGCCTAGACCAGCCTCGGGGACACAGACGCTGGTGGGCTTGAAGGGAAAGAGGTTAGATGACGTCATGCAATGCTCGGTTTCGTGAAGGGAGTGGGAGATTGTTTTTCTCCATTTTTTCTTCATTTTTATCTTTATTTTTTCCTTCCTTATTTTAAACTTCTTTCTTCTGTCTTCTTTATTTTCTGTCTCCATTTCTTTCTTTCTTTCTTTCATCTTTTTCTCTTCACTTATCTCTATTTTTTATTTTCTTCCTTTCATTTCTTTTTCTTTATTTCTTGACTTCTTTCTTTCTTTATAGTGTGCTTTAGGTCTTTCTTTCTCTTGCTTTTTTATTATTTTCATTGTAGTATTTCCTTTCTTTCTCCCTTTCTTTCGTTTCTCTCTTCCTTTCTTTCATTTCTTATTCCTTTCACTCTTTCTTTTCTTTTCTCTTGCTATTAGCCATTAACAAGTGTACACAGCATGAAGTATCGCCGTAAACAGACAGAAGGAAAGAAAGATAAACAGACAGATGGCAAGAAAAATATACGCAGACACTCAGACAGGCAAACACACACACACACACACACACACACACACACACACACACACACACACACACACACACACACACACACACACCGTCCGTCTTTCTCATCTACGGCAGTAAAAATAACCAACAACTACAAAAGTTACGACTCCTACTACTACTACTACTACTACTACTACTACTACTACTACTACTACTACTACTACTTTTGCTACTCTTTATAATATTGCAACATCCCTTACGGCAAGAGTAACGAATATCAATAATAATAATAATAATAATAATAATAATAATAATAATAATAATAATAATAATAATAATAATAATAATAATAATAATAATAAAACAAATAATAATAATGATAATCTTCCGCGCATCAAAGCAGCTAATATGATTAATTTATATACTTTTATCTCATCCGGCATTTTCTCCCGTGCTAATTTTCTACGGGATTCCAATTAGGTGATTTTTCCTTCAATAACATGTTTTTGCGTGGTGTGTCAAGGCGAAGCGGGAAAGGGTCCGTTACTGTCTTTTTGTCTCGGTGGTTGTGTTTTATGTAAACTGTAATTAGTGACAGGTGGGGCAGGAAGGTGAGGATGGGGGGGGGGGGGGGGCGTATTTACGTGTGCAGATATAGACAGATAGATAGATAGATAAATTAATAGATAAATAGATGGTTATATAGATTGATAGATAGATAGATAGATAGGTAGATAGATAGATAGATAGATAACAAGAGAGAGAGAGAGAGAGAGAGAGAGAGAGAGAGAGAGAGATGCAAAAAAACAATAAATTCATACAAACAGACAAGAAAGCAGAGAGGGAGATACATTCAATAAGACAAACAGACTGATAGACAGATTAATAAACAGACATACAAGCACAGAAATAATATAAAATGAATAGGAAAATTCTCTCTCTCTCTCTCTCTCTCTCTTTTCCTTCCTCAATTGCCCTGTCTTATCTGGCTCATAACTCAACCTAACCTTCCGCTTCCTCTTCCTCCTTCTCCTTTTCTTTTTTTTTCTCTCATACGTCTTCATTCTTTTACTACTCCATTTTCTTGTCTTTCTATTCATCCATTCCGTCACCTTCTCCATTATTTCCTCATTCTTATCTTTACCTTATTTTCCTCCTCCTGTTTTCCGCCTATTCCTTTTTGTTTTCCCCGTCCTCCTCCTCCCCCTTCTCTGCCTCATCTTCTTCTATTTCTTGATGTTTATGTTTAACTTTTTTTCTTTAATTTCTTTTATTTATTTCTCATTTATGCAGTATGAAAGTATGAAAATAACAATAATAGAGAAAGAGGTGGAAAAGGAGGAGGAGAAGGAGGAGGAGGAGGAGGAAGAGGAAGAAAAAGATAGATAGATAGATAGATAGACAGGTAGGGACAGAGAGAAGAAGAGGAAGAAGCGAGAGGAAGAGAACTCCCCAAGGAAATCAACTTATCTCTCTGGACACCTGAAATATTGCTCCTACACTCTCTCCCTTCCCCCCCCTTCTCTCTCTCTCTCTCTCTCTCTCTCTCTCTCTCTCTCTCTCTCTCTCTCTCTCTCTCTCTCTCTCTCTCTCTTCTCCTAATTATCCTCCATTATTTTCATTACTTTCATATTTCAACAAGAGAGAGAAGAGAGAGAGAGTGTTTGTACCTTTAAAAGATAAAGAAAAAAAAAAGAGGGAGTGTAAAATATAAAGTTTAGAAGAGAACTAAAGATGTGTGTGTGTGTGTGTGTGTGTGTGTGTGTGTGTGTGTGTGTGTGTGTGTGTGTGTGTGTGTGTGTGTGTGTGTGTGTGTGTGTGTGTGTGTGTGTGTGTGTGTGTGTGTGTGTGTCATATGGATAACGGTATTTTGTTTAATGGAATAATGTATTTTTTTTCTGATAATATAGCGACACACTATTTCACCAGGAACAAATGTATCGCATATCGATTTTCCATATATCGTATTTACCCATATTCATTTTGCTTCATTCTCCCTTTGCAAAGACCGTTTTCTACTTCGCTCTATGTGTTAGGAAGAAAACGTATGTTAGGAAGAAAACGGGTACAGATTGCCGTAACTTATGCAAGAAGAGAGCACAGACGATGGCGTGGGTTAAGAGTCTCAGGAATATTTCAGGCAGGAGTGCAAACAGATGTGGAGGGGCAGGTTTACGACATGCTATAGACACCAGCTATTTTGGATACTTCGCAAGCAACACTCAGGAAAAGGCAAAACGTGGAGCTGAACGCGGCAGAGTTAAAGATACTAATATTTTCGTTTGGTGTGATGAGGATGGATACGGTTAAGAATGAGCTTATTAGAGGAGCAGCCCAGGTCAAACTGTTTAGAGATGAAGTGAGGGAGTCGAAATTGGGATCGTCTTCACATGTGCGGAGGAGAGACGCTTCATTTGTCGGGAGAAGGATGCTGGGGATGAAGCTGCCAGGTTAGAGGGGGGTATGCAGGGGGTTGACGTGGCAAGATGCAGAAGGGAAGAAGAAAAGCAAACAGATGACACCTAACGGGAACAGCCAAAATGAGATTGAAACAAATTAATGTGTACTAAGCTGAAATCACCATCATCCATTAATCGTGTCTCAATTTCCTAACGTTATCCACTTTTCTGTGTGTTGTCAGTGTACTCCATATTGCTCCGGCAAATGTTGTAATTTTAATTTTCCATCTAATCCTACGCATGCCTGTCCTGACTTGTACACACAGTTGTTGGCATTGTGTTACTTTTGTTGTCCATCTGTTATAAGTTCTACGCAAGATACGATCTGCCCAAGTCAGTTATTTATTTTTAAGCGTCATTTCGATACCATTGACTTTTGCTTTTTCCCCAAACCCATGCTGCTTTCATTTCCTGTCTTTCCATGTTATACACAGCATATTTTTTCATCCCTTTGCGCGCTTCTTGTTTTTTTTTCTGTACGTGTTTCTGAAACGTATTCGAGGACAGGCAGGAAAAGCAGACTGTGCCACAGACATCATCAAACTCGTGTAGTGACATCACACCTTTTGTCTGTTGTTGAAGGTCAGGTTTGCATATTTTGGCGACACTTTTTAAATATTGCGTGCTTATCACCAGCCGCCGAGCTCGGAAAATCGAATCCCCTCCTACGATTACTTCCATGGAGTTGATTGTTTTCAGTACTTACTCTCAAACTTTCCGATTATAACCTTTGTTATTATAAGAAAAGGAGAACATTGGACATAAGTGTTACCATTTTGTCTCCACGTGTTATCCTCTGTAGATAGTCTATATGAACACTACTAAATAAATAAAAAAAACATAACAAATTCTCTCCCCACCACCAGGTTAACACAAAGCTGTACTCACCTGTACCAGCAGAGCCCGGCACCAACGACGCCGCACACCGCCACGGCCGTGCAGCCCGCCACCAGCGCTGCGGGAGAGAGGCAGGAGTGAGGTGAGGTGAGGCAGGGGTAGGCTGAGTGGTAGCTGGTGCTCTAGCCAACCATATCACGTGCAGAAGTAATTGATGTAGGCACGAGAAGTAGCAGTATAATAGTAGTAGTAGTAGTAGTAGTAGTAGTAGTAGTGGTAGTAGCAATAAGGGTAAATACAATCATGTCTAACCTTATCAGCTTCAACAGTAACTTATGTGTGTGATGTGCGTGTAATTGTATAAGGGAGAGGGGCCGAGGCAGTGTCAGTATGAGGTGATGGGATGGAGGGCGGCAGCTGGTGTTCTGGGGAGCCTATATTCAGATCCTA
>NW_026111658.1:0-65541 GCF_024679095.1 Eriocheir sinensis
AAATACTGCGTTCACGAAAAATTAAAGGAAAAAACAGTATTTTGTATCGTGGTTGGGATACCCTACTTCATTCAACAGCTGGATTGACGCTAATGATATTGTAGAAAATGCGTAAAAAGACACCACTCCTCAGTGCACACAAAACTGTCTTTCTTTTGAATAAATTAAAAGTAAAAGATAGAAACCGTGCTATTAAGCAAGCAGCTCGAGAACAATTGAACTGTATATCTGAAATATTTTCCAATTTGTTAAAGAAGCACCTCACCCTCAATAGCAAAGTTATCAAGAAATTACGTAACTATCGGGAAGACATACGTGCCATAGCTAGAAAGAAAACTCCTCTCCATAAGAAAAGACTTATATTGACATCGAGACGGGGTGGTAATATATTAGCTGCTATATTACCTATTGCCGCTTCCTTGATCGGAAAATTATTTGGATAATGCGCACGTATTATCTTGTTCCTGAGTCTACCGCTGAGCGTGTTTTAACGGGTATTAAGCCTAAATGCGCCAACTCCACGAGTCCGGGGGTCAACGGCCAATCGTGTTTCAACCCGCAGTCGACCCATCCCGATCACATGCCGGTCTCTGAACATGTGCCAGCAAGCAGCAGCGGTCCTGTCGTGTCGTCCCATGGTGCAAGACCAAGCACTCCTACAAGATTGAACCCGTCATCTCGCTCTGTAAGAAAGAAAACTTACAAAAAAAAGAAAATATCGCGATCTGGTGTAAACAAAACCACAAAACTACCACCCGTGGAACTTAGAGTCACAGGGATTAGGGAGAACAAGATATCCTCCAATCCTGAAATAAGTAATTTAATACCTCTGTATGTTAAAAGTATCGACGTGCCATACGTCAATATGATGCTAGAACGAATAAAAGACAATCCCATCGTAAAATGGGATAGCCGAGGCAACCTATTGTCTTCTGTTCGATCCTCCAATATCCTGTACATGTTGAATTTACCCTCTAATGCAAGTCAAAAACCAACGATTGCTGACATTGCTGATATAAAACACATCATTGACGCCACGGGTGTATTACCTAGCGAAATAAAAAATACGCGCTTGCGGCAAAAGATTCAGGGATCTGGTTTCACCAAACAACCATCGTTGGCAACTTACAGATGGGACCCATATTAAATCCGCTTTTCCAATGTGCTAGTGTAGTCCTACATTGTGATTCAAGAAAGAAACAGAATCATGGACGTTGTAGATACTGAACCGCGTTGGACGCGCGACTTATACAGAGGGGGCGGCGACGTCATGGAGAGAGAAATGCCGGAGGCGAGGACGAACACGCTCGGACACGGTGGTGCCCCGAGCGGGCTTTTAAGAGAGAGCAGATGGGACGATGGTTCGCTACTCGTCCCTCGCCATCAGCTGAAGCGGTACTATTCATCACTCACCAGTATACCAGAGGACACCATGTCGGACGCCTACGTGTTCAACTACAAAGACGGTTCTCCTGGCGATGACATCTACCGCAACAACAAGACCATCATCGTTTCTTCCCTCAACTGCAGTTCCTGCTACGAAAAGAGGGGGTTTACTGGACGCCTACATGGATTATACCCGCACAGTAATCTCTACCGCGAAAGAAGCCCGATCTATCAACTGAACAGGTGTCGCTGGGAAGATCGTGGTATTCCCGGTAGTCTGCATATTCGCTATCCTCCGAGTGAAAATCTACCTTATGTGGCGTGTATCCTAACCCAATATGCTCCTGGCCGCGAACTGGAAAATAACCCTATAAACCAAGGATATCTTCAGACGTCAAGAGATCAAAATTTCATTCGTGGGGTAAAGGAAGACAGTTATGATAACCGTCTCCGCTGGTTTAAAGAGTCCATCACAAAACTGGTAGAATGGGTGATTAAAAGCAACATTACAAGTGTCGTCTTCCCCTACAATATTGCAAGCGCTGGAATTCTTTACGTGTTGTGGAAAGCTGACTACCAACCGCATCTCCAAGAGACTGCGGCTGATCTCCAACTGCATAATATATCGTGCGTCATCCTGGACAGATGGTGGACCTGCGATGAGCCTGAAACAAAATTAACTCTATCTGTGTCTCCCGAGCGAAACAGGAAGAGGAAACTGGTGGATACAGAGGACGACGCTGTGGCTGACGAATGGAAAAGAAAACGGGACGGTGCTGTAGTCGACGTGGGTCCTGAATAACTATAGCTCCAGACAATTTCCCAATAATTATGTACATCACTAAATGTAAAATATGTCAATAAATAACTATGTAATGATGTTTAGTATGATTTACCTTCAATATGTAATTGGCATCTCGTCATGTCTACCTCTATATAATGAAATAATTATAATATTTTTGCTAGTGTCTTGCTTGCTCTAAATGGAGTCACATCATATATATGTTACCAGCATTGCGGATGGGGAAATTTACCCCAATTCCAGCACTAGCTTTATTAATAATATACAAACTCTAACATTATACAAGGACGTGGAATATGAAGTCGGTCTACTGAACGTGTTGCTTCCCCGTCGGTATTACATTGTTAAACCGGGTGAACCAGAGTGTAGTATACATCTTGAATGTGGTATAAGACCAACGCCAGATTCAGAAGCTATTGAAAGACGCACACTGTCAGAGGCTATTAATGCTAATATCTTGTATAATGACACTGGGTATTTGCTGATGTGTGTTAACGGTATAATAACGACATTGATAAAGGAGATGGTCGATGGATACAACTACCATTTACTAGCGTATTCTAGAGAGGTTCTTGCATTTAGCTCAACAAATGATCATTTAACTTTGTTCTGCTACAATGGTTACCATCCACAAGTTGTATTTATTAAGGTTTCCTTTGATACGTGACTGGCCCAGGTTCTCGGTTTTGTCCCCAACTTAGGTTATGCCGTGTTTTCTTCCTTGGGTACACATGAAGAACAAAAAAAACCCGTTCTTGTTCCGCTACATGGTCATGCCCCTCTGTTGAGAAATGGTGACGTACAGTGTGTTCTCATTTACACTGACCTTGTCAATCCCTCTAGGTATGCAGGGAAAAATGTAAATATTATTGATGCCTTTTCGCTCTCCGGAGGTCTAACAAAAGGCGTGCATCCAACTATATATAAGTCCCTTAAATCCAAAGTAATTGATTCGATTTCTATTAAACTCACAGATCAAAAAGGTCGTCCTATGCATTTCGAAGAAGGATACCTTGTTACATGTTTACTTCATATCCGATCGCGTTGAATCTTTGAGTACATTTTGCTGTATTATTAGGAATGTTGTCCATTTGAAAAGACAGTCTCCTCGCCGCCACCATGCGGGTTACATTCATCCCTCCTTCCGTAGCAGAATATCATACCCTGTTTTCGAATGGCAAACAGATATCATCCCGAGGGAGTGGTTTTGATGATATAGTCACACTTTCTTATGAACCAAGCCATCACAGAGGCGGGGGTTTATTCTCGGTTTTAGCAGGACTCGCTAAAAGAGCTTTCCCTTTCCTAGTGAAAAATGTCATTGTGCCTTCAGCTCGAACATTTGGAAACAATGTTCTAGATGATATTTCACAGGGAAGCAACTTGAGAAGCTCTATAAAAAGGCATGGAATTAACTCCTTAAAGCAAGCTGCAATGAAATTGACTAAAGGAAGCGGGAAAAAAGAAAGTCAAGCGAGTCGGGAGGAAAAGGTGTTATAAAAAGGACATCTTTACCGAGTTGTAATCATTGTTGAACTAAGAGCAGTATGGGGAGCATCACCAGCGCGGTTGGTGTCGGGAACCCGCGTTCTCCCCTGGGGCAATATGCCGCCGGTGTCAGTGAATTGTTTCCCCGCCCCAACAAAATGAGATTATTGGAAACAACGATTGCCTCCCGTTATGATGCTGATGTTTTACCTACTAACCTCGGATTCAATATGAAATTACCCGATAGATATATAGAATTTCTCATTCCTGGAACACTTGGCAGTTTTATTGATTTGGGGAAATTGGTGTTGCACACCTCTTTACGCTTAACTAAGCCAGACAATACTACTCCTCTCGAAGACACTCAACACGTTGAATTTGCAAATAATACCGCGCACAGCCTATTCAAATCAGTGCAATGTTTTTTGGGAGATGTAGCTGTTGACAATAATGTACTTTATGGGTACACGTCATACATTAAAATGCTGAATACTTTGTCGCCCAACAAATTGAATACAATTGGAGCCAATGCTAATATTACCATCCCAGAGAACGGTTTTATTTCCAAAGTAACAGCAGAATACTTTGACAATGCCAGCGCGCAACACAAGACCATTATGAAGTGGGTTAAGACTCACGGTATACAACTCTGTACCCCGCTTCTTCTGGATATAAGTTCTTTAGACAGTTACTTGCTCGATGGTATTTCGGTTAGACTCCGAATGGAACTATCTAGTAATGCATGGCTGCTAAATTCTTCAACTGGCGATAACATTCGTCTGCATATAGATTCAGCCAAGCTGCTTTATACGAGACTGTTTCCTTATCCTAATGCACTTCATGCTTTGAACGCGTCTCTCGCCACAGGGAATCTTTTGAAATCGACATTTACCAAAACCCTCTTGAAAACCTATGTGCTAGCCAAAGACCAAACCTCAGGAACGTATGATCAACCGTGGGGTAATGTTATTCCGGAAAAACTCTCGCTTATTATAACGAGCATGGAAGCTCATTCTGGCGACTATACGCTAAATCCATTGTATTTGAGCCATGGCGATATAAGTCAAATAAGCTTAAGTGTTAATGGTAGAACCATGTATAATATTCCTAGTAAATTCCCTCATGACTATGCTGAGCTCTACCATTGTACTTTGGATGCACTTGGTTTTCACAAAGACCATTTAATCGGAAAGGATATTTTCGGCAAGGGGGCAATGATTTGCACATTTGATTTGCGTGCTGAAAACTTGAATGATAATTTGCCCGCTGAAATGAATGGGCGGCTTAGACTTAGCTTGAATCTAAGCAAGGGAGAAGACGAGAACCGTCTGTTGATACTGTTTGGCGAAACAGTGGGTATAATAACAGTTAATTCTGAAAGACGGCTGCAGTGTGATGTGCGCGCTTGACGAGGTAAACTCTATACCTCGATATAGAAAACCTATAGTGTGCATCGTCAATACGCTTCCAAGTTATTCTAAAAGAGAAATGGGACACTGGATTTGTCTCTACTATGAACCGGGCATGGCAGTGTTCCTAGATAGTTATGCTCTCGATCCAAAATTATACTCTGATCATTTCAAATATATTGATTACCCCGGGCTCAGTATGTATAAAAATGCATTTCGACTTCAAAGCACGCGAAGCGATGTGTGCGGGGCTTATCCCATGTACTTTGCCTACAATGTTTCACACTTGGGTGTAAGAGAAACTCTTGAAAAAATATGTATGGAGTTTTCCAAGACCAAATATTCGAGGAATGATGAACACGTGATGCGATTCGCTTACAGCAAGTTTATAATGCCCGTATGTCATCAAACATTTAACACGTGTTCATAAAAAGTAAGTATTGACTAATTGATTTTTTCATATTGAATTGTATTACATTCCATGAAGCTATTCTAAGCATAAATAATTGTCTAGTTCCTCTATCGGGGGGTGGGGTGGTTGTATACCATGCTTAAATCAGAGGTCTGGCTCCACTCACAGGTCCTCACTCGTCACCGCCACTACCCCGTGCTGCCCCCGCCCCGCCCCGCCCCGCCCCGGGCCCCGAGCAATCCTGTCGCATCCTGTCGCCGCATCTCTCACTACCGCCGCCGCCGCCGCCCGCCTGATTTGGCGGGCAGTCTTTTATGCATGAGCCGGATCGAAACATAAAAGCGTTTTGTTCATGTTTCCACAAATCGATTAAATTTTAAGACAATTATTGTGTTTTTTTCATCCGTTTCTTTTTTTTCTTTTTTTTGATAAAGGTCATATAAACAAGTCAAACAAACTCAATGTTTATTGGAATTTGGTCAAATTATGATTCCAGATTCATCATGTGCAATTTTATAATATCATAGGCTCCAACATTAGTCCTTTATACAGAATATATTTACATATATTTTATATTTAACATAAAAATAGCAGGCAAATTCTTACACTATAAACAGTATATACAACATTCACACCAGTCCCTATCTTATAAACAACTACAATTTATTCTGAAAAGTCTGTATCTACTGGCATATATTCAAGGGGGGATGATGAGAGCATTTGATTTATTTCTTCCTGTTCCGCGGCTTGCATTAACATGTCATCATCCGCCTCTACCCATTTTATCAAGGGAAAATATTGCTCGGCCAGCACATCCCGTTCTCCCCACAATTCATAGGTTTCTTCTTCTAGTTCTCCCATTTCACCGATCTCTTGCACACCCATTACCTCGGCTAGTCTCGTTTCTGTTATGCCTCTTTCATCGCCTTCCTCCAAATTTTCTTCGTTTGACAGTGTCATGATCTGGGCTACCTCCTCCTCCTGCTCTTCCTCCTCTATCCCTATAGAATTATCGGGATGACCGTAAGATCGCGACTCCAAGGTGCTAATGTAGTATCTTTTGTCCTCAACTACAGATATCCCTCTCTTGGGATATTTTACTGTACTCATTCGTCCATTGCGCACTGTGAATCCATGATAGTCAAAGGTAAATGTTTGCTTCTGGAATAGGGCGTCTTTGTATCGCTGATGAGCAATTTTCTTCTTTATGAACTTTGGAACGCCCTTAGCTGAACTCAACCGGTCACCGTCTGCCAAGAGGATGGAGTAGCACTTTGGTTTTACACCTACAAATTCTGAGATGGTTCTTTCCCCCACTTCAGACTTGAGAAATCCAAGCTTTCCTTTGTTGTCTGTGCTGTACAAGGAATGTGAGGGACTAAAGTTACTTGTGTCTATATAGCTTTTGAAGGGTTCCTGCGAGTACTCTGTTAATAGATCAGGAGTTTCAGTTTCTGTTATTAAGGAATCAGTGTCGCAATACACTAGTTTCGCCCGATCTCCGTAATGAGCCTTCAACACATTGTAATAGAAATCACATAGTCGCAGCTTGGACAGCTCTAGGATGTAGTAGCCAATGTAGTTTGGATGATTCACCCGTGAATATTTTCTATGGCGAGTTACAACTACATGAACATCATTGAGAGGTACAACGCGTTTAAAGTAAGGACTTCGGGCCAGCTTCAAAAACTTTTCGCGGTTGGTGACAATATCTATGTCTTCACTATATTTGGCCACGTTCATCAGGAATCGACCAAAAATGCTGTTTGAAATACACTTGATTGCATTCTTCTTGATAGGGCAAGTAGCACTTTTGCGGACTTCTATGTTATCCTGAATGAAGTCCGCAAGAAAGTGCTTTTGCTTAAACGTATAAATAGCATGCACTTTTTTAACAACCAGGCCTAGTTGAATAAGTAGTTTAAGGAGGGGCAGAGCAAATAGCATTTTCTCCTGAGCAGCATGTGTTCCAATCAGTTTTATGTTCTTACACGGTGCTGGACGGTTTTCTTCTTCATACCATTCGCGTGTGACTGACGATATATCTCTGTTGGTGATATTGTGTCTTCTGATGATCAGTGGGAGGTCATCCGTTTTCTCAACGACTTCACGTGAGACAGCCTCAGTATCGCACAGAATGAGATATCCAAAATCGCCATCGGTTGTTCGATTGACCAAGCCCCCGCTCAAAAACGACTGCATTTCTGTCTCATCTAGTTTTCTCATATCCCCACATGGCAACTTATCTTGCATTACAGTGGGATAAAGACTGTTGAAGTCAAGATATGAAAGGAAAGTGTTTCTATCATGTTTTGGATTAAACTGAGGGTTCGTGTAGATGTTACTGGCGCGTACAAAACGACGCACAACACTTGTGTAGCCCCCACGCACACTTGTTTGAATGCAATGATATATGTCTGGGCTACTAAGCACCTCTAATTCCTGCTGTGTTTTTAGCAGAAAGGAGTCATAGGCAAATCCTGGCAGGCTAACATAATTTACAATATCCAACCTCCACTAGGTTTTCAAAATACCTCGCCACTCTAGGAAGACATCACATAGAAGACCAACATCCACTTTTACATAAAGCAACAAATAGTCCTTCAGGCTCTGACACCCAGCTACTTTCCAAACATTCTGAGCATGTTTATAATCACTTTCGGAAAGTTCTGCTTCTTGAAGCGAATTGAAAAAAATCTTCGCGGGATGGAAGACGTGTTTCAGAAAGTCGTTCCATCGAATCCATATAGTCATAACAAAACACCTGCTTTCCCTTGATCAATAATGGCAACGCAGGTGCTGGCACATCTTTCAACATCTGTTGTGTGCATATGGGTTCGTTCCCATTACTGATGAATTGGTTCGCTAAAGCCGCGAGTGAGCCAGACATAAAGGCATACGAGTCAATAAATCTCAAGTCATTTATGATGACTTCATGGTATTTGTGAACTGAACGTTTTGGTCTTAGTTTGATTTTCAAGTCAGGTATCGTTAATTCACGCAGGATTAACGACATGTCGTAATTAGCATTACGTGCAATGAGAGTGAGCTGCAATTTGTGATTTTTCATTTGGAGGTTGCATCTATTAAAATAAGCTTCAATGTAATTGTTTCCTGACTTTTCATGGTCATGATGTTTTACTCCTTTACCTTTTAAAAATCCCTGTTTGCAGAGAAGACAGTGAGTTTGCTCATTGTGACGCGTCGTATCTTCATCGGTCATGTTGATTTTATTGTAGCCTTTAGAAAATTTCAACTTTTTCCAGGCACACTGCATTGTATGAATAAAATGGTTTACGGCATTACTTCCACAATAGGATCCGCTTTGTACTGTTTCTCCGTTTCTATTCAGTATAATGTAAGCATACGCTATGGCAAAGTGATGTCTCTTTACACATCCAGACACATTCGAAGAAGGCTCTACGAGAATACTCTCAAAGTCATAGAATGTTAAATAAGATGGCTCATATGCCTTAGCATGATTAATAAATTTCACAGTAGAACCCGCGGGTGGGAATCTTAGTCTTGTGATCATCGTTGGGCAAATTAGCACATGTTCAGCAAGCGTTGTCTTGTTCTCACAGGCGCACAGGCAGATATCGCAAAACATTTTTTTCCCGCGACGTTGGCAGGTAAACAGGTTCATGTATGCGTCAAAGTCTTGGATAAGAGCTAGGTGTCTGTTCCCCAACAACAGACAATGAACAACTTCTTGATCTTTGAGCCCCTTTCTGACTAGAGTTAGTTCGCCTTTTTTGTCTTCAACGTTGTCTAGACAGTAAACGCAAATACTTATGTTGTTTAATCTTTCAAGCCGATCGAGGTCTTCCCAGGATACCGGGGTTGGAATGTTACCCGTATTAATAGAGGCCAAGCAAGCATTCTCCCATTGCCTGCCCGATGGAACTACATTTCTTGACTTTAGATAGCGATAAGCTGTTAGGACTTGGAAAACACAGTCCGTGGGTCCCGAAGGGTTGAGAACTTGTGTTTTCCCTGGAACACCCTTAGGATAGGGGACATACTCTCCAATACTATTGTGCAGCATTATAAGAGAGAAGGAAAATTTTACGCTAACTATTTCATCTAACGTAAATCCACTGCCCTCTTCGTCTGACATGTCATGTTCAAACCGATTAACAAAATATTCGGATAGTTCACGTACATATGAATCTATATCGTCATAGGTAATTACCTGCATATGACTTCTCATATACATATCTCTATATTGAACTCCATCGTCGGGGTCTTCTCTGACTAAACGCAGATGCATGTCAACGTACACTTTAAAAGAAGGAGGTCTAACCTGCTGGCAGCCTTGGAATACAGACTCTACTGCCTTGCGAAGACGTCCAGTGTTGTTGTTGAAATATAATGCAATGTCGCCGTTGTCTGCTGGTGGGACGGGCACGTCGATCGTTGTTAAGGCCCCGTTGAAATGTTGGCTTATTTCACTGGGTGTTGGTGAGGGTGTTGTTGTCGGCCGTCCCGGGTTATAACCGCTGGGTCCTGGCTGTGGAGAACTGTTTGGATGGGAGAATCCCTCACGACGGGCTTGCTTTTTCCTGCAGGTGTCTGAAGAAAGGTAAAATAATATTAGAGAGAAATAGTGAAATTACAATTTTTTTCCTTAGAACAGACGTGTGCGCAATAAAAAACGTAGAAACTTACCGTTTGTTCCTGTATTCGCTTGTTTTCGTTTTCGTCCACTACCGATCGCTGAAGAGGAGGGCCAATGGCTGAGCCTACCAGACCCGCCTTCTTCGGAGATAGCCCTTAAGGAATACGAAACACAAATGAAATATTTTGAATCCCTCTACCCCGCACATATTTTACTGTGACACTTAAAATACAATATGGAAAATGTGTCTCTTGTAAAACACATTTTAACAATATTGCATTTCAGAAGATATTAGGTTTTGACCTACCTTTGGTTTTGACTGGCTTCGTCGCTGAGACCCGCCCGTGGAGAACAACTTCCAAAACCGACATCTGATCGAACAGAGCTAGTCGACGACGTCTCTTCTGAAAAAAGATAGAAAGACTAAAGTCGATATTGACCATGTTGCCCAGCTCTCTACCCCCCTCCCGTCATCCACATCTGCTACTGTTTTTTTTATGACAATCATATAAAGTAACGCAAACATTTAAGTACTTACCATTGTTTTTAGTAGATATATCTTTCGATCCAGTCCCAAGGCCCTCTGGAAGGCAGGCCGCCCTATGAGCTGCGAGTGCGGACAACGGGAAGTAATTATTACACCATGAACATTTGATACAGGGGTGTACAGGGGTCCTCATGTTTACGGGAAACAAGAACAGGAGACCTCTTGACCCGAGACCGCCTTGAGAGCCTGTGAAGTGCTCGTTGGCTTGACGCCCATAAATACCCTTCGACATTGTGTGTTTGTTTGTACATGTGTGTGTGTGTGTGTGTGTGTGTGTGTGTGTGTGTGTGTGTGTGTGTGTGTGTGTGTGTGTGTGTGTGTGTGTGTGGGCGTGTTCCTCAGGTCAATCCTTAATGACCCGAGGTTTATTGTAATGTCTTGAATCATTAAGGCTTCCGAAGACCAGAAGGCGTGGCCTCAGATACATGGAGATGTCATCGAAACATTTTTTTTCCGTGACTTTTATCTCGCATAAACAGATGTGTGTGTGTGTGTGTGTGTGTGTGTGTGTGTGTGTGTGTGTGTGTGTGTGTGTGTGTGCGAGCGAGTGTGTGTGTGTGTGTGTGTGTGTGTGTGTGTGTGTGTGTGTGTGTGTGTGTGTGTGTGTGTGTGTGTGTGTGTGTGTATGCATGTGCGTGTGCGCGCAAGCATGTGTGTTCCTCGGGTCAGTCCTTAATAACCTGAGGTTTATTGTAATGACTTGAATCATTAAGACTTCAATAGGCGTGGCCTCAGATACATGGAGATGTCATCGATCCATTTTTTCCGCGATTTTATCTCGTAGGACCAGATGTGTGTGTGTGTGTGTGTGTGTGTGTGTGTGTGTGTGTGTGTGTGTGTGTGTGTGTGTGTGTGTGTGTGCGTGTGTGTGTGTATCCGCGTCAGTGGGAAGGAGGGAAAGATAAGACGCCGGGAACAGGTGCGCGGGACATATTCCAGCCTGGTCATTAACCTAATGTCTTTGACCTTTTTCCGTGATTGTAATCTTGGGGTCACTCGAGCTCACGATCTTATCTTAACTCTTCAAGTACCCCCCAACCCCCACTTCCAGTCCCCCCCGCTTCCGTACGCTAGCACGAGAGGGGGGGGGAGGGAGGGAGGGCATGAAAAAGCGAAAGATTTTTTTTTTTTGGGGGGGGGGTAAGGGGTGAGGGTAGGGGGTGGGGGTGGGGGGGTGGGGGGGGTTGGTGAAAAGGTAAAATAGATGGGGAGGGGGGGAGGGGGGTCTAGATACCCCCACGTCCGTAACCCCCCCGCTGACCCCCCAACCCCCACTTCCAGTCCCCCCCGCGGAGGCAGCCCCCACCTCCGTACATTTGTTACAACTAGTGTTAGGTATTATGTCTTTGTGTATTATTGCGTCATGTTTGTTAGTAACAATGATGTCTAGAAGTGTGGGTGACTGAGGGGTGACACGGGTGTCAATAATCTGGTGTAATTTATTTATACATATTATGGTACCTAGTTTGTTGCTGGTAGGTATATAGTAAAGCATCATTTAAGGCACCGAGCAAATAAAAACTTTTGCTCTTCAGGCACATAATCTCAAGGTCTCGTGTATATATTCAAAGGTTTGTTGAGACGCTGAGGGTAATTTTCTACAATGTACACTGATCCAGATGTCTTCAGTACCATTAGGCCTAGCAAGGTCACACGTAATCAGAGAGAGAGAGAGAGAGAGAGAGAGAGAGAGAGAGAGAGAGAGAGAGAGAGAGAGAGAGAGAGAGAGAGAGAGAGAGAGAGAGAGACACACACACACACACACACACACACACACACACACACACACACACACACACACACACACACACACACACACACTAAATACACACAATGAGTGTGTGTGGGGGGTGATGGGTGGGGTAGTAGAGAGATAGAGAGATGTTAGTAATGACAACAATATCAACTAACTAAAGCATTACGGAAGCATTATATCTATTAAAATGGTCTCTCTCTCTCTCTCTCTCTCTCTCTCTCTCTCTCTCTCTCTCTCTCTCTCTCTCTCTCTCTCTCTCTCTCTCTCTCTCTCTCTCTCTCTCTCTCTCTCTCTCTCTCTCTCTCTCTCCCAATAAACAATGAGGGAAATCAGAAGCAAAGAGGGAAACGCATGCCGCGCCAAAACACTCGGCCGGCTCCTGCCATCCCAGACTCGACAAACGCAGCCTTTGCGCCGTCGCGGTGTTTACGATTAATTTAATATTCCCGTCTGGAGTTGTCCTGCAGTCGTCTGGAGTTCCCGCCCTCCCCCGCCTCGGCGGTGCTTGGGAGAGTCGGGGAGCCCAAGGCCTCCCTGGCGAGCGCCGCTGGGATGAGAGGTTCCGGCAGGGCGTCTCGGCTCCCTCGGGGCGTCCATGGCGGTGTCGGAGATCCTGAGTGTCCAGGGGCGTGGAGAGGGAAGTGCTTTTGGTGCTGTGTGTTGGTATGGGCGGGTCTTTTCTGGGGTGAAGGAGACTCATTCGTATCAGCACACAGCACCAAGGAAGGGCGATTTCTGAACAACTCCACCAAAGGGATATTACATGTGAAAAACACCGAAAATAAGGAGAATAAACTAAAGAAACATCAGAAATAGGATAACACTGGAACGGAATTCCAGGAAATGTATATGACGGTAGCACGCCATGAGAAAAAAGAAAAAAATTAAACGAAAACACGTACAAAAATCCAACATGAAGGCCCTTGGTGCCGTGTATTGGTGCGGGAGAGCCTTCTTTGGGGTGAAGGAGACTCGGCTGTAGCAAGATACGGCACCAGGTGGAGGCGATGTAGATACTCTACACAACACTGTCACACGACACATGAAGAAAAACAACACCGGAGACAGGATAATGCAGAAAAGGAATACCAGGAAAAAATCAGATACAAAACACAACATTAACAAAATAACAACTTGGATTGAGGACTTTGGTGTGGTATGCTGGTACGGGTAAGCCTTCTCTGGGGTGAAGGAGACTCAGCTGTAGCAAGATACCGCATTAAGGAAAGGCGATGTAGATACCCTACACCACACTGTCACGCGGGAAATAAAGAAAAATAACACCGGAGACGGAATAATACAGAAGAAAAGGAAAAGGATCACATAGAAACACAACATCAATAAAGGGAAAACAACAACAACAACAACGGCAACAACAAAGTATATAAATTACAATCTAGCACCCAGGCGTCTGTTGTGGCGTGTTGGCACGGGCGAGGCTTCTCTGGGGTGAAGGGGATTTAAATTTACGGAGCAAAAAAGGATTTAAGTTTACGGAGCAAAAAAGGATTTAAGGAACGAAAGAGGATTTAAGTTTACGGAGCAAACAAGGATTTAAGGAACGAAAGAGGATTTAAGTTTGCGGAGCAAGAAAGGATTTAAGTTTACGGAGCAAAAAAGGATTTAAGGAACGAAAGAGGATTTAAGTTTACGGAGCAAAAAAGGATTTAAGGAACGAAAGAGGATTTAAGTTTGTGGAACAAAGAAGGGATTTAAGTTTAAGGAACAAAAAAGGATGTAGTTTAAGGAACAAAATAAAGGATTTAAGTTTCAGGAACAAAGAAAGGATTTAAGTTTACGGAGCAAAAAAATATTTAAAGAACAAAAAAGGAATCAACTTTTATGAGCAAGGAAAGGACAAGTTTTTGCGTTGCGTTAATTTTATCGGCGGAGGAATCTTGTCTCCGGAATCCGTGAACGAACTTTTGAGCCTTGCTCAACGTGTGTGTGATCGATGCTGTGTTGTTTTTGTCGTCAGAGGAAGTGAACACTATTTCCTTCACCATCCTCCCGCTTGTCTGTCAGTTTGTCTTTTAACAAAATATCTCATAAATAGATTCACATCCAGAATTAGTATTACAAGCTGTCCAAACGAAGTCTCCCTCTGATCCTGGGCTGCGTTTGTCAGGCCTCTTCTGACTGGCGGCCTCCTCTCTGTGCATCACACGTGCCCTCGTGCTGCGTGTTGCTGTTTTATATGTCTAACCCGGCGGCCGGAAAATGGGTGCCAAGGGAAACCCGAGGAAGGTAAACTGTGCTGACCGGATGTCACCCTGGCTCGTTTGACTTACCCCAGCCCAGCCTGCCTTGCCCGCCACGGGCTCCAGGGGTAATGAATCGAGGATGAGCTCCGAGGCCACGCGCAGCCATTGTGTAGGGTCCCATTATATACCCGGGTACGTGTGTGTGTGTGTGTGTGTGTGTGTGTGTGTGTGTGTGTGTGTGTGTGTGTGTGTGTCTTTGGCGCAGTTCCCACTATTCCGTTTCCATGGATCCGTAGACCGTCAGTGACGTCATCGACAAGGAGGACGGTGAGAACCGGGGCTCGCCTGGGCCCTCGCGCGGAGCTCCGTCGGCCCGTCTAGAGATGAATCCAAGCTAGCGTGGTTCCCACTATTCCGTTTTGACGGATCCCTCGACGTTAATGACGTCAAAATGACGTCAGCGAAACAGTGGCCGCTCGGCACGGATGATCCACTCCGTCAGTCCATCGCTCATCATTTGTTGAAAAACATATGGACAGCATTAACAAAAACGACGTCTTGTATATGCTATTTTGTTGCTAAGTATTTTTATTTCATATTTTCATGATATGTAGAATATTCTACGGCACTCGACTGGCACCACCGCCCCTACCCCGGATCCAAAAGTTAATTTGAGTTCATCTCTGGACTGGCTCCGCGCGGGGCCCGGGCGCATACTCATATTCGCCAAGTCTGGAACACCTCGTCTCCACGGGAAATTAGGACCAATCACAGCTCGCGCTCAGCCAGTCCACGTATTGGCAGCTCGTGACGTCATTACTTACCCTTTATTTACACAGTTTTATCATATATATGTTAATTATTTTGTGAGAACACACTTATTTTAAACAGTTGAGATGCTTATACTGATGTTACTGATGTCTGACACATTATAGCACAGAGCTGGAACACATAAGTGATAACTGTGACGAGCCACCCACCCACCAACACACACATACATACACACACATAGGGGAGGCGGTGGCTGAGTCGTCAAAGTAACGGCCTCGTGTTCAGGAGGACGCGAGTTCAATCCCCGCCCGGTGCCACCAAGCTGGGATTTTTCAGCCGCCGCCGAGTGGCTTAAAACTACCACATGCTGTCCAGAAGACCACCTATCAACCCGGACTCTAATTCTAGGATCAGATGAGCCTTCTGGAGGCAGCATGAGCCAATACGAAGATTTTACTACTATAAACTCGCCTGCGCCAGAACAGGCTGGGCGACCATCAGGGACCTACAAGAGAAGCCTTTGACCGACCATCGATTCATCCACATTGTTACACACACACACACACACACACACACACACACCCGAACACACATTGCAACACACACACACACACACACACACACACACACACACACACACACACACACACATTGCAACACCCCCCCCCCCCCACACACACACACACTCACATGGCAAAAAATAAATACACACACACACACACACACACACACACACACACACACACACACACACACACACACACAAATACACACACACACACACACACACACACACACACACACACACACACACACACACACACACACACACACACATTTGGCAAGAAATAAATACACACACACACACACACACACACACACACACACACACACACACACACACACACACACACACACACACACACACACAGTCTGGGGGGTCTACTTACTGCCATAAGGAAAAATGTTAGCTTTCAGTGGAGGCGCATAAGAACAAACTCTCAATTACAGTAGACAGAGGGAGTGCAAATTTAGGTAAGGAGTTGGTAATAAGCTTTGTTTACTTTCCCTCCTCACACTCAAGATATGGCACTGAAGAGTACTTTGATGAGATGGACAATTATTTGATAACTTATTCCAGTGATGACTATATGCATGTACTGTGTGGTGATTTTAATGCTCATACTCTCACTATGTTCCCTCTGGTGCTGGTGATGATGATCTGGTGCCTGCCGAAATCCCCACATAAGTGTAACTGATTATGGTATAACTAAGACCAGGGCAAACCAAGATCTGACCCTAGACAAGAACTTTTATGACAGGAAACTGGTTGAAATTTGTAAAAATCATCAAGTGTTTATATTTAATGGAATGAGGGGGGAAGACTGGTATTTGCACGCCTACAACTGCATACAATATATATATATATATATATATATATATATATATATATATATATATATATATATATATATATATATATATATATATATATATATATATATATATATATATTACTTGTTAGGTTCACCTGAAGTTATCAGGACACCTCTCCTCCCGAAACTGACCTATCTTTCGGCCACCTCTTTGGATTCTTTTTAGGAGCAGCGAGTAGCGGGCTTTTTTTTATTAATGTTTACTTTTTTTGTGCCCTTGAACTGTCTCCTTTGCTGTAAAAAAAAAAAAGAAAAAAAAATGTGGTGGTTTTTAGAGTATTGGATTATGATTTCCTATTGTCTGATGTACACTGTGGATTACACGTAAAGGTGAAATTTATGGGACCAAGTAATGTACCCGCTAGCAAGTGATGACAACATTGATAATAATGAAATGAATATTCTAAATGATCACGATAATATGGATAATGAACTCTCAACATTACTTAATGACCCTATAACCAACGAAGAATTTGCAAGAAATATTTAAAAATTTAAAAAAACAATAAATCCCCAGCATCTGACAAGATATTAAATGAATGCATTAAAAGTACTCAGCATATTTTGTCCCCCTATTTGTTGAGCTATTTAGTAAGATACTTGATACTGACATCTGAGTGGCTGGTTGGGGCAATAATGCCGCTTTATAAGAATAAGGGTGACACTCAGCATGTTAACAACTACCGGGGGATGACTTTGCTTAGTTGAATGGGGAAGCTGCTTACCTCAATACTTAACGAGAGACTCATTGAATACTCAAATACTAAGTTTACTATTAATGAAACACAAGCAGGTTTTAGGCATGAGTTCTCTACACTGGATCATATATTTTTGCTTAAATGTATAATTGATTTGTTCAACTGGAGGAAAAGGAAGCTGTTTGTGGACTACAAGAAAGCTTTTGATATGATGTGGCGTGAAGGTTTGTGGTATAAGTTGGTGAAGGAAAAGGTGCAAGGGAAAATATTTAATGTAATCAGAAACATGTATGACAACATCAGGTCTTGTGTCATGCTGAACCAACAGACATCAGACACCTTTGTATGTAATGCAGGGTAAGGCAGGGAGAAAAACTGTCACCATTGCTGTTCGCTTTTTATATTAATGATATTGGAAGTAAATTGAATTGTAATTATTAGATTTTGGTGATGATTTCTTAAATTCATACCTAAAACTCCTGGTATTAATGTATGCAGATGATACAATTATTGTGTGTGATAGTGAGGAGGGAATGCAACAAGCCTTGACTGCTTTTAATTTGTACTGTAATCAGTGGAAACTACAACTTAACAGCAACAAAACAAAAATAGTCATGTTTAGTAGGGGAAGAGCCAACATTGATAACTACAAATTTGAGTTTGGAGGTGAAAACATTGAAGTAGTGGAAGACTATAAGTATCTTGGTGTGTTATTTAAGCAAGCTGGAGCTTAAAGAACAGGCAACACGGGCAATGTATTCACTGATAGGAAAGTGTAGGAAATTTGACTTGCCAGCCGACATGCAAACTGAACTTTTTAATACCACGGTGTTGCCCGTACTGACATATGCCTCAGAGATTTGGGGATTTTATAGAGTTAGAGAGTTAGAGTCTTTGCATATGATTTTTTTAAAGCAGGCATTGGGAGTTCATAGGATTACTAGCAGTGAAATGGAATATAGTGAGCTGGGAGTATTTCTACGGGACTACATGTAAAGAGCAGAATGAATGGATGTTGGTCTAAAATTACTTTAGGTAAAGATACAAAATTTTGTTCAGTAGTGTATCACTGCTTGTTACATTTGGATAGATTAGGGGTATATATTTCTCCATGGTTATTATTAAAAACATTTGTGATGAGTGTGGTATGTCATGGTTATGGTTGTCTCAAGATATGCCCAATACAACATGGGTTAAAAAAGCTGTGGAATTGAGATTGAAAGACCAGTGGATTGCAATTTGGCACAACAACATAGTAACAAAATCTCTGTGCAGTAACTACAAAATGTTTAAGGTGGATTATGGCATGGAGTGTTACATTTCAAGCTTACAGAAGAGCAACCCAATAATTGTGACGAGATTAAGAACTTGTAACAACAGTTAATGCAACTGTTAATGCTGGCAGGCATCAAGGTGTAAATAGAGAAAATTGGCTTTGTAATAAGTGTGATTCTGGTGTTGTGGGAGATAAACTCCATGTTCTTTTTGAGTGCACTGATAGTGAAATTGTAAGGTTGCGTGATATGTACATACCAAGCTATTATACACACAGGCCATCACATTTCAAATATATATCACTGATGCAAACCACCAATGTTACCATCATGAAAAACTTAGCTCTGTTCTTGAGGCCAGTGCTAAGCATGTTCAGATGAGTGTCTGATGTTGGCACTCATTATTATCCTTCAATTATATATATTTCTTAGTACCTCTTTTTTTTACGCTAGTTTATGTATTGAATTATTGTTGTGTTTGTTTTGCTTAGTTATATAACCAGATATTTACTTGTTGCATGGACATATTGTTATCTGTTTTTACTTTTGGAGGAGCTCCATACATTTTTATAAAGTCTGAGCCTAATCAATAAATTCAATTCAATTCAATACACACAAGACGCTTTGTTTCTTCATTTTTCATGGTTTTAAGGTGTTTTATGGAAAAAAAAAATCGATTTTTCAGCCGACGCTGGGATGAGGAGGAAATTACAAAATACCAAAACACTGTACGGGTTAAGTGGTCATGTTGGTTACCCCGCTTCCCACACGTCATTCCCTCCCTCCCTCCCTCCCCTTCCTGCCTCCCTCCTCTTCCTCCTCACACTTCTTCTCTCGTTCCAATTTTCATTCTCCATTCCTTCCATGTCCTCTGTTACTTTTTGTCACTGTTCCTTTCGCCTTTCAGCTATCCCTTTATTCTTTTCTCCAGATTTTTCCTCCCTCCCTCCCTCCCTCTCTCCCTTCCTCCGTTAACTCGTTCATTTGTTTATTCATTCCTTTCTTCTTCTGCTCTCATTTATATTTGCCATCTCGCTCCTTTTCCTCTTTCCTCTTTCTTTTTTTCCTTCATCCATGGATTCATCTATTTATTTATCGCTGCCTTTTTCCTTTCTTCTTTCCTTCATTTTTCTTCCTTTTATTATCAGTTTTCTTCTTCTTTTTTCCTTGCTTAATCTTTCGTTACTTTCCTTCTCTATTTCAGCCTCATTTCCTTTCTTCCTTCAGTTTTATGCTTTTCTTCATCTTTCCTTTTTTTTTCTCGTTTCCTTACATATTTTCTTCATCCCATTTCCTTCCGTTTTTTCCTTCCATCAGTTATGGTCATTCCATCCATCATTCCCTTCCTCAGTCCTCTTTATTCCCTCCTTCCCTTTCCTGGCCACTTCCCTTCCTCTGTATCTGACTTCCTCCTTGTCGTTTCTTCCATTCTTTTTCGTCCTACATATCTCCTTACCTCCATTACTCCTTTACCGTCAACATACTCATCTTTTACACCTCCTTTCCTTTCCTTGCCTCTTCCTTATTTCTTGCCTCCATTCATTAATTTTCCCTTCCAAATAGCCGTGAATATCAAACGCCTCTACTTTTTCTACCTCCTTTCCTTTTCCTCCGTCTCCCTTCCTCCTTTCTCTTCATTCATTCATATATTCCTTTTCACATCTTTAGCGCCTTTCCCTTTCCAACAGCCTCGTTTTCAGTATTTAACTTCCTCTCCCTTTTCTCCTTCCTTTCCTCGTTTCCTTTCCTCCTTTCTTCAGTCATTCAATTCCTCCCTCCCGTTTCTCCGTTAACTCCATCTATACATCGACCAGTCCCTTCTTGCTTCCCTCCCTTCCTCCTCCCTTCCTTCCCCACCTTCTTTCCCTCCGTTCACCTATATGTGAGGGAAGGAAGGCGTAAAGCACAACGAATCTTCACTGTGGTCAGTTACGGCAGAAACAGTGAAAAAAAAAACTCTCTCTCTCTCTCTCTCTCTCTCTCTCTCTCTCTCTCTCTCTCTCTCTCTCTCTCTCTCTCTCTCTCTCTCTCTCTCTCTCTCTCTCTCTCTCTCTCTCTCTTGTTTTGTTGTTGTTTCCACATTGGAATTGTGTGTGTGTGTGTGTGTGTGTGTGTGTGTGTGTGTGTGTGTGTGTGTGTGCCGAGGTTTCTCTTGATCGTGATGTATTTCAAATCGTTCTTTTCTGTTTGTGTTGGTGCATGTCGTTTAGATTTGCCTGTTTTTGATTTTGTTGTCACTGTAGTGGACTGTTCTTGTTCTTGTTGTGATCAGACCATGTTGTTGACGCTGTTGTTATTGTTGTTGCTGTTGTTGTTGTTGTTGTTGTTGAGGTGGTGGTTGTGGTGGTGGTCAGTGCCGGTTATAGCTTCTGATTCCCTAAGCTGGATCTATTTTCGCCCCCCCCCTCCCCCGCCTCTTTGTTCACATTTTCTTCTATGTATTCACCCCAAGAGTTATAGCAATGTAAAGTAAATAATCTGCTCTGTATAATCCCTTAATCTCCTTAAGAATTTGTTTGATATCATTACTTGTAGAGCTCTTTTCTGGGGATGATAATAACAGCAGCATCTCCACATGCCCGATTTTATCTTTTACACATCTTGAGGCCACCATTGGTCAGAGGCTCCAGGCACTGAGCGTGGTGAGCTCACAGGGAGCGCCGGCATTGGTGGTGGTGGTGGTGGTGGTGGCGGTGGTATTTTTGCTGGTGTCTGAACATATATATATATATATATATATATATATATATATATATATATATATATATATATATATATATATATATATATATATATATATATACATATATATATATATATATATATATATATATATATATATATATATATATATATATATATATATATATATATATATATATATATATATATATATATATATATTTTTTTCTCACATAGGTGAAAAAAATCCTAACTTTAAATATCAGATTCAAAGACATGAGCTCAGCGAAGTAAAACAAGAAAAGGATCTTGGTGTCATTATCAGTAACACTCTTAAAATGAGTGATCAATGTTCTGCAGCGAGTAAAAAAGCCAATATGATGTTAGGACTAATCTCAAGAAACTTTGATTATAAATCACCCGAACTTATGAAGAGAGTATATTTAGCATTTGTAAGACCACACCTAGAATACGCCGTTCAGTTCTAGTCACCGAACTATATCAAAGATCATGTTTTGCTAGAAAGGATACAGCGACGTGCAACCAAACAAATTCCAGAGCTCCGAAACTTGCCATATGACGAGCGTTTAAAGCGTTTAGATACGTTTTCCCTAAAAAAGCGAAGGGTAAGAGGGGACTAATTGAAGTGTTCAAAATCCTTAATGGATTCGACAATGTTAACCCAGATAGTCTATTTCAGAGAGACACCAACACAATAACACGCAGCAACGGTATGAAGTTAAAGGGAAACCGATGTAACACATTAATGCGCAAAAGTTTTTTCAATAATAGAGTCGTCGATCACTGGAATAGACTCCCACCGTCAGTTGTTAGCGCACAGAATATCAATAGCCTCAAGTCTTCATTGGATAAGTACTTCAGGGATATAAGATTATACTGACCCTTCTTCGTATGTTTTCAGACAGATTGCAGCAAGACGTCAAACTAAATTCATATTATTCTCGCCCGCAACCTAAATTGCAAGTAGCGTAAGTTAACAATAGAGTAAAGCAACAGTTAATGTCCGCATGACAGGTGGAGTGAGGTGTGGGTGCAGTAAGGTGACAGGTTACTGGTGCCGTGCCTAGTACCGCCGGTAAAACGAGGATCAAGCCTCCACCTGTGCCCCTGAAACTACACCCCACCCATCGTGAGTATTAGGGGGGATCCTGAGGCTGCCCTGTGTAGTCCACTCGTCCTCTTCCATTCTCCTTGTGTTTCTGTGTTCTTTTATTCTTATGTAATGAAGTAATTTTCCCCCATAGCTTAGGTTACCAGTAGTGTAAGTTAAGGGTAGTAATTTCCTCTTATTTCACTCTTTACTGTAAAATTTCCATGTCCCTTTCTTCCTTAAAGGTACATGGTGTTCTCTTCTAACTATTTCCTGCCGGCACGTTGCCGGGGGGAGAGGTGGGTGGGGAGGAGCCTTCATCTCTTCTGTCCTGTCCTACCACACGTAGATTACTAGTAATAGTGTTAGTAAACAGACACCCTCGCCATAGACCGATAGGTCTTCTGGTGTTTGTTCTTCCTATGTAATCCTATGTATTCCTCCTCCTCCTCCTCCTCCACCTCTTCCTCCTCCTCGTAGACCTCCATAGACCGATAGGTCTTCTGGTGTCTGTTCTTCCTATGTATTCCTATATACTCTTTCGCCTCTGCCTGTCAACATCTACCTTTCCTTCTTGCTGGAAGTATGCCTTCATACAGCCTGTACCTAAGAAGGGTGACCGCTCCAATCCCTCAAACTACCGTCCTCTTGCTTTACTTTCTTGTCTATCTAAAGCTTTTGAATCAATCCTTAACCGGAAGATTCAAAAGCACCTTTCCACTTCTGACCTTCTATCTGATCGCCAGTATGGGTTCCGCAAGGGGCGTTCTACTGGTGATCTCCTAGCCTTCTTAACTGACTCTTGGTCATCCTCTCTTACCGGTTTCGGTGAAACTTTTGCTATTGCGCTGGACATATCAAAAGCTTTTGATAGGGTCTGGCACAAATCTTTGCTTTCTAAACTACCCTCCTACGGTTTCTATCCTTCTCTCTGTACCTTTATCTCCAGTTTCCTTTCTGACCGTTCTATTTCTGCCGTGGTAGACGGTCACGGTTCTTCCCCTTAACTGCGAAGTATACAGGCTCAGGCAACCAGGTTCTTCTCAAAGCAAGATTTATTTTTTGCATTCAATCAGAGAATAAAGCAGATTCGTTTTACAATGAATGATATGCCATATTGTATGAAACCAGCAAAATTGGAGGATAAACGTATATCTGAGAGTATTCTTCAAATACTGACTAAGCTCGTCCTCACACTCAAGAACACCAAATATGCCGACCGACTAAAAACCCTGGACATTCCAAGCATGAAATACCACAGACTGGGGTGATATGATATAAGTATAGAAATACGTGAATGATGTGAATGATGTGCCATGTTTACTTGCGGAGGTTGGGACAACGAGATTGCGAGGGCATGATAAGAAGCTTGCATAACTGGGAGCGAACAGACCCATCACTTCCAATGACTGGAATTCACTGCCCCACAAAGTGATGTACTAATACATTAAATAGCTTTAAAGATTATCTTGACAAAATGTGGAAGCACAAAAAATATGACGTGGTCTATAAACTAAATTAGGTTCTAAATAGTTGACTTTTTAAAAATCTTTTTACGTAAGGAGCGGACAAAAAGCCCTTGACTTATTCAAGTCTGCTACAGTTATTATCATTATTATACCAGTCAGAATTCCCTTTTCCAAAACATAGTATCAGCCCCCACACTCAACACCTTCAAGCACAAAGTTCACGCTGTACCAGTCAGTAGCCTTTATGAATACATACAGGGCAACACGCATTGTCACACAAGTGTATTCCCCTGCTCCAAATGCATTAACAGGACAAACTGTTCAAAACACCTTTCATCACAAGCACAGAAATACAACCACCACAGCATCATTACAGCCTGACCAGCTGGTTGTGTGCCTGTATTCATGACTTGGAACCTGAGTGGTGTGGGCCAACCTGCTAAGTTACACACACACACACACACACACACACACACACACACCCTCCTCACGAATGTAGACAGATCAACATTGTTTATGATCGATGACACTTTGCGCACGAGGAACAATGGCGTAAAACTCAGATGTAGACAAGTAAATTCAGACTGCACCAAATTTTTCTTCACCAACGTTGTAGTGCGAGAATGGAATAAGCTCCCATCATCAGTGGTCCAGTGTAACACGATTGACTCCTTCAAAAATAAGGTCGACCGTCACTTCCTTCAACTTAATATCAACTAGAGTAGAAATGCAACGTTTTGGAGTCTTCTGATTAATGTAAAATCACTTAGGTTTAAGGACAGACCACCAAGTCTGGACCATGGGGTCTGTGTGGTCTGATTTTCTATGTAAATCTATGTAAATCTCTCTCTCTCTCTCTCTCTCTCTCTCTCTCTCTCTCTCTCTCTCTCTCTCTCTCTCTCTCTCTCTCTCTCTCTCTCTCTCTCTCTCTCTCACACACATATGCTAAACATCCCCAGGGTCACCCACCCCAGTACCACGTCTTCTTCAGGATCAGTCAGCCAAATCACTCATTGCCTACGTAATTAACACAAGCCAGGTTAATACATGCCCAGTAATTCTCCCCAACACCCTCACGCCCCAAGAGTACCCAGGTTCAAGCCATTTCAATGAACTTGAAAAATATATTTCTTTTGGTTTGCTAGAAAACACAAAACACAAACCCTGGAATGTGGCTTTATATCTCCTCTCCCCGCAATGTTTCTGTGGTGCTGTGGGTACTTAAAACTAGTGTGATGGTTCTATGTGCTACTCCTGTGTGGAAGGAGTTAATGGAAGTGGGGTTAAGGCATGAACTTACTTCAATTCGAGGCAGATTGTAAGGGCACTCAGGGATAACACAGCTGTTGGCGGCTTGGCCGGCCCGCCACACGGGACAGGGCTCGTCCCGATTGGTCGAGTATAATTGCACTTATCTTCCACATGCTTAAAATTAACAAGGTACCTAAATTAAAGCTTAAAATGACTTTCATAGGTCTACTTTATTTATTTATTTATTTATGGCGTGTACATGTGGAATAATGGTGAGGGTATTTATGTTTTCACAGTATGTTGTGGCTGCCTATATTCTGGGAGGCATTTGTTTGCGTTAACGGAGCTACTCTCTTCCTCTTCCTCTTCCTGTGGGCTAAGCTTCATTTGAAAACAAAATTGGAAAATGTTGATTAAATAGAATTGCAAGAGGTAATGGTAAAGGCGGAAAGGTTTATAATTTCGTCTTTCTCCTCTGGCCTTCTCTTATCCCCTCCCCCTCCCTGGGCTCTTACAGATGAATAACCCGGTAACATGTTGCTTAATAGGCATACATATGTCATCTTGACGTTGGTTCATGGTTGTCATGCAACGTCACTCTGCGCCGTCATCTTGACGTTGGTTCATGGTTAAACCATGACAACATCACTCTGCAACGTCGTCTTGACATTGGTTCATGGTCATTCTTGGAATATGACCAGAAGGTGACCAGGAGGTGACGTCATTTTAAGGTCATGTGTTTGCTGGGCAATGATGCTAATGTAATTGCAAAAGTAATCATGATTATGATCTTAATAAAATGTAAGAGTAATTAATTATAATTACTTAAGAAGCTGTAATCAGTTTCAATTACCTCATGTTTGAATTTGAGCTCTCCCTTTATCAATGTACTTTAGACTCTGATATTTAACTTTCGCACTTATCCTCTCGTTTGATCTAGAATGGTTTCGTCTCTCTCTCTCTCTCTCTCTCTCTCTCTCTCTCTCTCTCTCTCTCTCTCTCTCTCTCTCTCTCTCTCTCTCTCTCTCTCTCTCTCTCTCTCTCTCTCTCTCTCTCTCTCTCTCTCTCTCTCTCTCTCTCTCTCTCTCTCTCTCTCTCTCTCTATATATATATATATATATATATATATATATATTTTACAGCAAAGGAGACAGTTCAAGGGCACAAAAAAGTAAACATTAATAAAAAAAAGCCCGCTACTCGCTGCTCCTAAAAAGAATCCAAAGAGGTGGCCGAAAGATAGGTCAGTTTCGGGAGGAGAGGTGTCCTGATACCCTCCTCTTGAAAGAATTCAAGTCGTAGGCAGGAGGAAATACAGATGAAGGAAGATTGTTCCAGAGTTTACCAGCGTGAGGGATGATAGAGTGAAGATGCTGGTTAACCCTTGCATAAGGGGTTTGGACAGTATATGGATGAGCATGAGTAGAAAGTCGAGTGCAGCGGGGCCGCGGGAGGGGGGGAGGCATGCAGTTAGCAAGTTCAGAAGAGCAGTCAGCGTGGAAATATCGATAGAAGATAGAAAGAGAGGCAACATTGCGGCGGAATTTAAGAGGTAGAAGACTATCAGTATGAGGAGGAGAGCTGATGAGACGAAGAGCCTTAGCCTCCACTCTGTCCAGAAGAGCTGTGTGAGTGGAGCCCCCCCCCACATGAGATGCATACTCCATACGAGGGCGGACAAGGCCTCTGTATATGGACAGCAACTGTGCAGGGGAGAAGAACTGGCGGAGACGGTACAGAACGCCCAGCCACGAGGAAGCTGATTTAGTAAGAGATGAGATATGAAGTTTCCAGTTGAGATTTTGAGTTAAGGATAGACTGAGGATGTTTAGTGTTGAGGAAGGTGATAGCTGGGTGTTGTCAAAGAATAGGGGATAGTTGTTTGGAAGATTGTGCCGAGTGGATAGGTGGAGAAACTGTGTTTTTGAGGCGTTGAAGGACACCAGGTTCTTCTTGCCCCAATCGGAAATAATATTAAGGTCTTAGGCTAAGCGTTCTGCAGCCTCCAGCCTTGAGTCGTTAACCGAACACAGTCATGTGTTCAGTTGGTTGCAAAGTCTATGGACTCAGGCTGCCAGATTTCTCAAAGTATAATTTGCATTTGACTGCAGAATAAAGTGATTTGTTTTATGATGGAAGAAGTATTTCCAAAGTATTTTGGTGAAGTTTATCCCATACTGCGTGATGCTTGCACTATAGACACCCCTAGGGCACCCAGAGGTCACCCCATGGGTCATATTTGGGTTGCATCCAGGTCATTCCTAGGTCATCTTTTGGTCATTCAAAGGTCATCTGGCGACGTCGCCGTGCGACGTCGTATTGATGTCGCTGGGAGTCTACAAGATGACGTCAAAGTGACGTCGTCCGACGACAAAAACGTGACCAAAAGGCAACGTCACCGTGACGCCAGGGTGACGTCATTGTGTTTCCAGGGTAGTAATACAGTGGACCTCCCAACTTGCCAAAGGTTAGGAGTCTATTATATGCACCTTATGAACTATAAATTATAGTGAATGAAGAGTAGCTACACAAACAATATAAGGTATGCATTCCTACAAGGTGCAATCAAACGATTATTTGAATGTTACTCTATGAAAACTGGACGAGTCGCGACTCGCAGAAATATGTTTACCTTCCAATCCCCCCTGTAATTGCGATTGTAATCATGGTTAATACATCATGTAATTGTAATCGATTAAAACAATTATACTGTAATTGTAATCGTAATTGTGAAAATATAAAGTAATCATTATTGATTACAAAACATAAGTAATCGCCCCATGTCTGCTCTAATTACAGTAGGGAAAAGTAAGTTCATTATGAGATATGAATATGAATGTTCAGTGTAAAGATGCTTCATTAAGTAATAGATCAATGGGGGATGTAGCAAATGAATAGATAAAACATTTGGTATAGGTATGTGAAGAAAAATAGAAAGCAAGTAAAATTACTTACATGATGGTCAGTCTTGGGAACCTTCTTAATCAGTGTGTCACATATCTTGTTCAATTTAGTCTTCCAGCTTTCAATGGTATCCTTGAGAAGTCTTTCCATCTCAGTTTTGATCTGTAAGCCAAAATAAAATTGTCAAGATCTACTTCAGAATGTGCATACAGTATAATTACTCCCTTCACACATGCATAACATGAAGGTTCCCAAATTCAAAAAATTGTTTTGTCTAGAACCTAGTAAAACTACCTCAGTTAAAAGCAGATCCTATTAGTTTTCATCTAATCACATAATACTGCATAAAAAATCTGAAATATTTTAGGCCTCCCACTGTATATTGCATCCTTTGATAGCACATTCTCCTTCTAAAGCGGGGTATATGTAGCTAAATACAGTGATGTATACATTAAAGACACATAATGCAGTGTGGGTTTCAAATACATATGCAACATAAAACTACATCATTAGAAAAAAAAATACTTACAAAACTGCTCTTCCAGAAGCAAGGGAACTTCATCAATATTGGTGAGATGAGTCCACCAGGAAGTGTTGATATCCACTTTGTCGGTTCACCATTGTAGCAGTTAAAAGCATATTTATATGCTCAGTGTTAAGATTTTTCTTTTTCATTTCCTGGCAAAGTTCTTTGGTGTGCCTCACGAATTCGTCTTCGGTCAGCTCACGTTCTTGATTCTCTATAGTGGTAAACTGCTTCCTACCCAAAGCAAATCTTTTGGGGGCTGGATGAGCATGTTGTACATGAGGCATGCTCTTTCTCTTCTGTTTATAACGCTCAGTTCGAATGCTCTGACTGAGGGCCCTAGTAAACTGACTCTGGAATCGAAACAAAAACATTTAAAGGATATAGGCCTATACAGTATCTAGTCTTGCGTTTAGAAGATATAGGCCTATACAGTATTGACCTCACATTTAAGTCTAAAATTTAAATTATTAATATGGATTTAGCACTTTATTTGGCACCTCAAACCTACAAGATTATCTATCTATTGATTACCAGATGCTTCAATCTGTAGAGGTGGCCACAGATGAGTCACCTCCATGCACTCCTATTCCCTGTCAACAGGCACCTTTCCTTTCACTCAACCCCACTCTTATTCATATACCTCTCAACATCTCTCCATCTCACTCTCGGTATACCTCTCCCTTGCTGCCCCAGCACCTCACCATTGTATACCCTCCTAGTAACTCTCTCTTGCTCTACATACATTTCACATGCCCGAACCACCTCAAGGTGTTCGTTTTCACACTCTCCAGTACATTCAATCCCACACCATATTCCTTACGTACTTCCACATTCATCCTTCTGTCCCTCCATGTTATTTCACGTGCACCTCTCAAGTAACTCATGCCTTCCTGGTCAGTTTTATCATAGGCTTTCTCCACATCCATAACAGGAGCATACAACTTTTGTACTTTCTCTATAGATACTTCTCCACTTACAATCTTTGCATAAGGCTTCAGCTATAGTTAGAGCATATCAGGGATGTTTTAAGCCAATTTCTATATTATAGTATTAGAGACAAGTTCTGCTTAAGAAAAAATTGACCTGGGCAAGATCCCTGTTCATTACATAAGCATACAAATGCCTATTGATAATAAATGGTAGCATACTACTATCACATTCTGGCTAAAGAGGTCCATGATATTCAATAAGCATACTGGTGAGATCCAGTAAATATCTACATGTACATATACCATTAAGGCAAGACTGAAAACACAACAGAGCTTACCCATGGAAACAAGCCTTCACGCTTGATGGATGGATAAGCAGACACCATCTTCATTCCAATTGCTTTGTATGTCCCCATAGGATTTGATTCAATCAAGGGATAAAACTTTAGATAATAATTTTTTGTCTCTTCAATCAGCTGTAGCCACACTTTTCGGGAACAGGTAGGCTCTAGTAGCATCGCTTTCGTCGCCCCTGACAGTTCAGGCAGAGGTGGATCTGTGAAATATTGTACTGGTATGGAGTATGGAGTGAGTAGGGTGGAAAATGGAGGGAGGGAAGAGCACAAAGCACTGTAGATTATATCTGTGCGGATGAATGAATGAGGAGGTCTGTGAAAGATGCAAAGGTATATAGATGTATTGGATGTGGTCTGTTGGACCACTAAGAGGTGGAGAAGTTACAGGAGTAGGTAAAGATGTAAGTTCTGGAGAGTGGTGTAGAGAAAACTAGGCAAGTATGATTTGGAATGAATGGATACAGTAGGTGAGTATGGTGTTTAAGGAAGAATCCAGCATGTGTAGATATGTTTGGGGTAAAGAGGTGAGGTAGAGGTCTGAAGAGGACAGCATGGTGGGTGGACTGGGTGAGAAAAGTGGTTGAAGGGAAGAGAGCATACAGGGAGCAGCTGGGAAGCAGAGGGAATGAGAACTTGGAAAGGCAGAAAAGAAAATTATTTGTGGAAATGGAGAACTGAATAGTGGGATGAGGATCTTGGGAGCAACTTGAGTGAGAAATGGAGCATAAGAAGCTGTTCTGAAAGGATTTGAAGGGAGTATGGGAAGGGAACATGGGAGTTGGTGAGGGTGTGAAGAATGAATGCAAACAAATCTGGCAACTGTAATGGTAAGTGAGGGGCAGGAACAGAATATATAAATACTTTCCACCCTTCCAAAATTGGTTTGTCCAAAGTTACCTTTGTTATAGGCACCAGTGCATCACCAATCTAATTACTATAATTCACAACTAGGGTCATAAACTAAAACTGCAACTTACGTTGTGGTATTCCATCACTTAATGGTCAATCTGACTCCTCTTCAAAATTTTGTGTAGGGGAGGTAGGAGGTGAAGGGGGAAGGGATAGGGTCTGATCACTGAATGAACTGTAGGGGGATGGTGCTAAGATGACAGTAGAATCGGGTGAGTGGGGAGGGAAGCAATGAAATCTAGGAGTTGCTGTTCCTGTCGTGGGGACGAGGGATGAGGAGCATGTGAGGGTCCAGCAGTAGGGGATGAAGGGTGAGGAGGGTTTGATGGGCCAGTGGTAGGAACTGTGGAGGGAATGTGTGAAGGGGCCGGGGAGTGGACTAAGGAAGATGAATATGGACTGAAGGCTGGAGACAAAGGCTGTGAGGTGTTGGGCTGCTGAGAGTCAGGAGACTTGTCCACTGCTATAAAAAAATCCGAGTGTCTCTTTGTCTGATGGGACGTTGAAGTGCAACTGGTTGAGCCTGCAGCAGATACACCAGTACCCCAGTAAAAGTACATTCTTATACAGTTTTCAATTTTCTAATACCTAGAAACTTATGTTGAACACCTGCAATGAACCTATAAGTTTCCTCTACTTGCTGCTCACCCAATAAACTCTTGTAGCTTTATCTGCATAGCCTCAGATTATGGCCCCCTACTTTATTTTATATGCCCCCCCCAGGGGAGCCATGGCCCCCAGTTTGGTACCCCCCCCACACCCACACACATATATATATATATATATATATATATATATATATATATATATATATATATATATATATATATATATATATACATATATATATATACATATATATATATATATTTATATTTAATATTTATATATAATATATATATATATATATATATATATATATATATATATCTAGATATATATATATATATATATATATATATATAGATATATATATACCCCATGGTTTATGGCCCCCAGTTTGGGAACCACACACACACACACATACGCACACACGCACGCACCCACGCTCACCCGCGCACGCACGCACGCACGCACGCTCACCCGCGCATGCACGCACGCATGCACGCACGCACGCACGCTCACCCGCGCATGCACGCACGCATGCACGCACGCGCACGCAAACCCCCCCACACACACACAGATATATATAATGTATAGAGCATAAAGAAATCTTTAAGCCTACAGTTAGCACACTATGGTTATCAAAATAACCCTATATAGCCTATGCAGGCAACAATCAGAAAATGAAGAGTTAAATGTACCTGCTATTAAAGTAGATGGCCGTTGAGGTGTGGCATCTGGACTGTCACCTGCAGGAGCTTCAACCGAAGAAGCTGAATTGTTGCTTATGTCTGCCAGTGTGTCTCCTTGGTGTGCAGCAGAACTAGTGGCAATTGGTGTGTCCTGTTCACCTTGCTGTGGAGCAGAAGTACTGGTACTAGCAGTTGATGTGTATTGTTCTTGGTGTGCAGTACCACCATGTACGAGTAACTTGCTGCTGGATGGTGAATACTCTTCATCATCAGTTAACAGGAGTAAAACTTCATTTTTCACTTCTTCTAACACTTCATTGTCTTCTATGAGGCTTCCACAAGCCTCCAACACAAGGCGGGCCGATCTTGAGACAACACAAAGTTTATCCTTTGCTGCAATAGTTAGAAACATATTAACTTCATTTAACTCTTCATATAGCTACAGTACTAATAATTTGGAAGGTCACCTATGACTAGAAGTAGAATCTTGATATAAAGTCATTTTAAAGGTAAATTGTAGTAAAATAAACATGTAGACAATACTGATAAAGAGGTAATCATGGTTATTATACATTAAAAATTATGCTCTACAAGATGCACCTGCTTTTTCCAATTTAGACCTACTTGTATTAGTTCATGTTTCATTCACATTTGGAAAATAAATATTAGGGCTACTGTACAATCTCATACACCACAGCTTCTAATAAATTCTGTGAGAAAATCTGCAAATGTTTCAGGTTAAAAAAAAAAAAAAGAATAAATAAATTTTAAAAAAATAGAAACTTAGTATTGTTCGACATAATCATTAAATTAACGAAGGTACAAAGAATCGGTTCATAATTCTGAGAAAGGATCATGACAAAAAGACTAAATTCATGAATTCTGAGGTACCAGTAACAGGGTTCAAATGTGCAGTATCGTACTGCATATACAGCAATTTTGACTGCTTACCTTTTTGCAAAAGACTGTCTATATCTGTCTCACATGCAACCGTCTTCCTTGTTTTACGATTACTGCTCCATATTCGAAACACTGGCATGCTATAAATGTAACAAAGAGATAATAATACAGGTACTGAATATAAAGCAAAAATGAAGGGCTGCAATCATATAATGCTACACACTCTTTAAAAAAATGTGCTTACTAACATATAGGTAGATATCTTTTTTGTGACAAAATATTGTAGGGTTAACCAACACATTGGCAACCATGCTTATCTTGTGTGTGTGTATATATATGTATGTATGTATGTATATATATATATATATATATATATATATATATATATATATATATATATATATATATATATATATATATATATATATATATATATATATATATATATATATATATATATATATATATATATATATATATATATATATATATATATATATATATATATATATATATATATATATATATATATATATATATATATATATATATATATATATATATATATATATATATATATATATATATATATATATATATATATATATATATATATATATATATATATATATATATATATATATATATATATATATATATATATATATATATATATATATATATATATATATATATATGAATATATAATGCACATCACAGCAAGGCACAGCATTCAAAATCAGCTTTTATCTTTTAAACTTGTGTCAGCTTGGAAACATAAATACATAATGGGATCAATATTAAGAGTGGCCAGCTTGCACTGAATACTGAAACACTAATAGCCCCATCACCTACTCCAATACAACTGCTTTAAATTATACATGTTCAACAAAATGACAGTATCTGTTTGTTACATACATTTCATTATTTACATAATGAACAGGTAGAGGCCAATTATTCACTATACTGCAATAGCTCAAAACTCTTAGCCTTCCAGTTGGTGTCACTACATATGAATTGTAATGGTCATCATAGCCACAATTTGATAGCTTGTCAACTACAAAGAATTTCATCTGATCATACACTAAGTTATGGCACAAAAGACCAAAGACTGGAACCAGATTTTCCCAACTCAGTAGTAATGCTACTCCAGGTTTATATGTATGACCCTTGATACTCACTGCTGGTGACATGTAAGCCAAAAGAGGCTCAACTACTTCCAAATTGTGTTCTAGGAATAAGCTTATACATTGTCCCTTGATATCTGGGAATTTTACTGAAATGTCTACTTCAGTACCTTCTTTAACTATATCCCCAGCATAGAGGAAATTCTCATTGCCAACTTCCAAAAGAGGATTAGAGCAAAGCATTCTGTAACACATATATTTCTGGTGGTACTCTGACATGGACTTTGATATATTTTTGAAACAATGCCACTTCTTTTGTTTAAAAAAACCATGCTTCCCTTCAAACCGAAGGCACCACTGATTCCTACCTGGGCCAAATCTCTTAATTTGCTCAGGTATATGAAGGCAGTAATGAAATTTAGGAGTAATTGTCTCAGATGGAAAAATTTCTTGAAATTTGTAATGGTGACTGCTAATCAGCTGGTCTAGCTGTCCGACAGTGTTTAGATCAGCAAGTGGTGACGTAGCTAGCATTGTTATTTGTGAAAGCCGTACAAAATTCTTCCACATCTCATCATCTCTCTTTACTTTATGTCCAATTAAGAATGGTAAAGCATAACACAGGGTCAAGATTGATGCTGAAGTTTGCTTTATTTTCTTATCAGTAGCTAGTTGCTTCTGGTCTATTTTCTCAGGTTTATGACTTGAATCTAGGTATGAAAATGCAAAGTTTTCCATCTGAGCATTCAGATAGGCCAAGCTGAAATAATTCTTGCAATACACAAAACTATACAGCATTAATGCCATTTCATAAGGGACAATGCCTTCTGTTAACACATGCATTGGGTCATGGACAAGGCATTGACTTAATGGAAAATATTTTATATTACTTAGAGCACTAGCTTCTTTAATTCCCCACATTTTACTCCAATATTCCATGGATGCCTTACTCAAAGTCTTCAAAGCAGCTGTTCTCTCACTATGTTCTACAAACTGGCGTTCCTCACATTCTACATGGCTAAATTTTCTCTTCAAGTCAACTTTAGTGACTTCACAAGTTCTGCAAGGCTTGACAGCAAAAGCAACTCCTTCTTTGAAACCTCCCAGCCATTGTGCAGCAAGAGTATCACATGGAACCATTACCAAAGCCCCATATACAGTTTGCTTAGAACCATTTATTTCTATTTCTATTCCTTTTTGCTGCATGTCATTCAAAGTATTTAAAAAATCCTGAAGAAGAGTCTTAACTCCAAATTTTCTAATATCCCTGCTTTTGGCTATAGCTACGAGCTGAATAGATGACAGCTTTGATCGAAATTGAGGTGGAATATTTGCTAAGCTGTAGTAAAACATGGAGAGCTTGTGCTTTTTTACATGAGTGCCAAGAGGATTCACTATCTCCATGTCATCATGATTTAATATTATTTGCAATGCATTTACATTCTGCTGAAATACTGTATGCTCCCTAATAAATGTTCCATCACATATATCATGCATCATATCATTTTGTGAGTAATGGGATGTTTGCACTGCTCTTAATACCTCTGGCAATTGTAAGAGAGCCTGAATGCTCTCCTTGAATGGTACATAATATCCAAGCTTCTTTATTTCTCTTGTTTCTCCATTGACTGTTTTACTTTCCCCAACTAAAACTTCTTCAGGTAATATCAACTTGCAGTGAGTTTGGTAATATTTATGTCTATTATGGTCTGTACTTATATTGCTGAAATCAACATGTTTAATAGACTCCAAAACCTCACTTCCCAATTTTATTCCAGAAGTAGTGACTACCTTATTAACTGCTTGGGTCACATAATGAGACACTAATAGTGATGTGTGTGCAATGATATCATTAACAGCACTCTTTGGAATTATGTGTTGTGTTTCTAATTTCAATGCATATTCAGCATTCTTTAAAAATGCAAAATTTTCAAAGAGAGTATTTGTTTCATCACTGGGTATACCAAGAACATCTCCAATAACAGATTCTTCACCACCAGTAGCTGCCATATGTTCATCACTGATGCTACCAACTTATTGTGGCATCGCTAATTGTGTTGCTTAAAAGCTTTCCAACTTTTAGTAGTGTAAGCACATGTGCCAAGGTTACATGATATTAAGAAATTAGGACTATTTTGTGCACTCTAAGTATATGATGAATATATCTACTGACTTTGAAGTAGAGAAAGGGCACATAGAGCAATTATGCATAACAGCACTCATGATTAAAAGGTTATTTTTTTTCCTCAGCAGTATGCATCAATTATGTACCATACCAGTAGCTACACCACATGAATGAAAATTAGAGGTCATTCATTACTTCAACTTAGCACGGATGACATTTATGGGCTGAGTTACTGAATTTCTGTATGGAAGGCTATGGCCAATCTCATGCACCAGTTAACTATGACTTCATCTGATCATTTACCCCAGCCAATGGAGATAAGAGGGGGAAGAGAAACTGGGCAACAACAAAAGTTAGGGTAACCAGTACACCTGTCAGTAAGCATGTTTGTGTGTGTGTGCAACATATATGTTACAACAACTCCAAAATGTAATAGCTTTACAGTACATACCTTTATACTATTACTCTTACACACCTTGCAGCTACCAGTGTTTGAATTACATGGAAACAGAATTGATCGTCCTGGGTCACCTCCTCACAGCTACACTTGGACTGGTATCCAGCAGCTGGTATCGGTGTGGCCTTTCGAATAGTGCTTTCCCATACACACACCTGTAACAGCAAGAAACAAAGTAGGGATTTGGAGACATTAACTCGTAAAGCGTCAGAGATGTATGATGTACACTAGAAAACTTCTGCCGTTTTCCTGATAAGTTGCACCATCAAAATATGTTCAAATACTGTTCTCATACATTGCAAGCATTGCATGTGCTAACATTGATGTTGTCCTATTTGCATTATTTATGTTTACCTCTCTAGTGTTTTTTTGCTATGTTGTTTAATGCTTGTGAAACACCATCATATGTGAATTGTGACATGCATGTTGCTTTCTTGTATGTAATACAAGTACATGTGATGAAGAAAATGTCTCTGAGTGATGTTTTGACAATTGAATCAAGTTTGTTGTGCTTTTGTGTTGGTATTTACTAGATGCCGTTATGGCTCTGAAATATAGTTTATTGAGAATTATGACATGCATGTCGCTATTTTGTAATCAAACTAGTAAAAACAAGTAGATACATATAATGGAGTGGAGGTATATGAGTTGACTTTTATGCCTTTTAAAGAATAACTGCTGATTTTTCCACCATTTGCGGAATATTTTGTGGTTCTAAAAATACCCCTTCCAGGCACTTCTGGGAGCAATGACTGTCATTTCCGTTAATTTCACATCACTTTGGATAAATTTAGCCAAAACAACAACAATAATGAAAAAGTAGTAGTAGTAGTAGTACGTAGTAGTAATCAAAAAAGAAGAAAAAGTAGTAGTAGTAGTAGTAGTAGTTGTAGTTATGATGATGAAGAAGAAGAAGAAGAAGAAGAAGAAGAATATATGAGTATCATTATTATTATTATTATTGATAACATTATTAGTTCTATTATTCTCAAGTTGTTGTTATTATTATTATTATTATTATTATTATTATTATTATTATTATTATTATTATTATTATTATTATTATTACTGCTAGTAATAGCAGAGATATAGTGGTTGTTGTAGTGGGAGAAATAGTAATAGTTCTAGTAATAAATAGTAATGATAGGTGCAGAATTAATAATAATAATAATAATAATAATAATAATAATAATAATAATAATAATAATAATAATAATAACAATATCATAATATTATCATAATATATCATAATTACCTATTAGAGGTTTTTACTGTTATTCTTGTAATCATCATTATTAGCAATCCTCAGGGTAAATATTTTACAACTTCACCAGTCTTTAGATGGCTTTCCTATCTTTTTTAAATGATAAAGGTATTCATACTGAGTAATTTAAACCCCATATATATCCACTGCAAATTAATGGTTACAGAGATATAAGGACTGATAGGTTAAGTTAATTTACCCTTATAATAGCTAACCGAGGGCTCACATGGGGATAAAACCACCCTGTTAGGCTTGGTTAAAATAGGCTTGATCAGTTCTGTTCAATATCGAAATAGTTACAGCTGAATAGAAAGCAAAAAAGCTTGATTTAAGCATCTAGGGAGGCGGTGGCCGAGTGGATAGGGTGGTGAGTGTGGGTGGGACTGATGTCGACGCATGGGTTCGAATCCCCACCAGTGCTACCTTAAAACTTTGTGTCATTTGCCGAGTGGCTTAAAATCACCTACATGTCACCCTGACACCCAAGTTCTAGTTGCATCTGTATCTATAAAATTCACTGTATGTCTGTCTGTGTGTGTTTGTTTGTTTGTTTGTTTGTGTGTTGATTTTTTCATCACTGACACACCGTCAGAGCCAGCTCAACCAAACTTGGCATGCAGATACCTGGGCACCTCTGGATTGTCCTCGGGGGGTCTAAATTTGAGTACCCCCTTCGGTTACCACGTTACAGGACGTGCCATGAAGAGAAACTTTAATGAAAACATACTTTCCCTCATAGCGACTTAATGGTTGGTCTGATCCCATTTTTGAGGGCATACTTCCTTTGCGGAGGAAAGAGATCTACAACTTTGCTCTCTATGAAAATTTCTGTATCTGTGACGCAAATGGTGTTTTTTTTGCACTTTTATGTTATTTTGGGCACTTTCATGTTAGTTGAATTACTTTGCCTCATAGCGACTTAATGGTTCCACTAATGCACCTTTCCTTATAATCATTCTTTCTATAAACAATGCCTGTACAACTTTGCTCTCAATAGAAAATTCTGTATCTGTGACACAAAATGCGCTATTCGGTATTTTTAAGTTACCGCTTAGGGTACCGTTAACTTATAAAAAGCGGAAAAACGCAATTTGTTACTTTTTTTATTGATAGCGAAGTTATAGAGCTATTTTCTCGAAACAGAATGGTTATTATAAAAAGTGCATCTCGGGAACTGTTAAATCTCTGTGATCCAAAGTATTTAAATGGTACCATGAACGTGGCCAAAAATAACACAAAAAATGATGGAACAATTCTCTCTCTCTCTCTCTCTCTCACTCAACACAAAAACACACACACACACACACACACACACACACACAGAGAGAGAGAGAGAGAGAGAGAGAGAGAGAGAGAGAGAGAGAGAGAGAGAGAGAGAGAGAGAGAGAGAGAGAGAGAGAGAGAGAGAGAGAGAGAGAGAGAGAGAGAGAGAGAGAGAGAGAGAGAGAGAGAGAGAGAGAGAGAGAGAGAGAGAGAAAACAACCCGGGCAACGCCGGGTAACTCAGCTAGTATGCAATAAAGATGAGCTTTGGGGTGTATAGCATGGGCCTTTCAGGTGCCACTATAAACCCTCGCCCGCACACCAACGGGCCTGCCTCTGACCAACATCCAAGTGGCAGACACGCCTACGGTGCATAAGGGCTAGGATGTAAAAAAAAAAAAAAAAAAAAAAACCGCGACCCGTCCCTGACCCATGACGGCCATTGTGAGACGCAGAGACCGGTGAAGTTGTAAAAACTTACCATGCTCAGCGGCAAAGGCTACAATAAGCCGATAAAATACTCCAACACAGAAAACTAACAACGGATTGACGAACCAAGTCTCTCTCTCGCTCTCTCTCTCATAACCTCTTGTTATTAATGTAACTAACTTACTTGTAATAGTGCGATATTCATTATCAGTTGACAGGCAGGGATGGCCAGGTAGAAAACTTTGTAAATTTTAAAACTCCACCACTGTCATCAGTCTCCGCGTTTTAAGATGGCCGTTCCTGGATCAAGATTTTCTTTCTTTTCCGCTAAAACTCTTACCATAGTTAACAGAACTAATCGAACCTATTAAAACCTAACTTAACAGGGTGGTTTCATCCCCATGCGAGCCTGCGGTTTGCTATTATAAGGGGATATTAACCTATCAATCCCTACCTAGTCACAGTGCAGGAATATTCACAACCTCAAGAACACTCACACGTACCTTGACCTGTTGTTGTTTTTCTTCGAGGCTATCGCTGGTGGGACACTTGGCCAGTGTTCTTCAAAAAGTGTGGAAGTAATTGAAACAACCGCGTGCGTCCCTCCGGCCTCCACCGTTGAACTGCGTATACAAGACTCCGACGCGTATCTCATGAGCGTGTTCGTTTTCGTGTCGATGCGTAACGACAGTTGCTTTCATTAAACTAAATATATAACCATTCACCGTTTCAGTAACCATGTGACTGCTTTTGTAATTAGCAAGTCATTTTGATATTAAGAACTAGACAATTATTTTACAAGAAGCGTGGATAAGTATTTCACAAAAAAACATTCATGTTGGGATGGAGTTCGAACGATTGGTGCTGAAATAAGTTAGAGTTAGGATACTAAATCTCAAGCTTTTGGTAATTTTACTGGAAAGTCATCTAGCCTAAGTTCTATGGAAAAGATATTCAGTGCAAACATTCAGTGACTAAAACCCTTTGTTTCTGTCAGAAAAGAATTAGCATTCTGTAATGAGTTTCATTGCTAGCACACGTTGTGAGGCGTTGTTAAGTGAACACACGTGTTTATTTTTGTGATGTCCAGATAATAACAAGTGTGTTTTAAGACACCCTTAAATCGCGTAATGATAATACATTATCTGTATACTTTGTCACATTTATTGATGTTCACCACATGTTATTTCATCATTATGACGTATTCAAACCATGCGTTCATTTGTATTGCATCCACATAATCTATCTATCTACATCTTTCTATATCCATATATATATATATATATATATATATATATATATATATATATATATATATATATATATATATATATATATATATATATATATATATATATATATATATATATATATATATATATATATATATATATATATATATATATATATATATATATATATATATATATATATATATATATATATATATATATATATATATATATATATATATATATATATATATATATGGAATTATTTGATCATTTCCATTATAATATGCAGGGAAAATGTAGTGCTGTACATTAAACATATATTTTGTTTTACGTAAACGTGTGAAGTGTTTTATACATAAACCATAGTCGTTTCAAAATAAACATTAAGTGTTGCATACAATACATCTGGTATATTTCCTTGTTTTTAAAAACATGTAAAACACTTCACACGTTTTACGTAAAACACACAAAAAAGTATTTACATGTTGAAAGAAAAACATTATTTTTTACAGTGTGTGTGAGGTTTGTTTGACAATTATACAACCATTGAAAGTTGTAGGAGTATATGACCCTCCTTCCCACAGGTTACGTTGAGCGTATGAAGGGATGAAGCATGTAGCTGACGCAGGGGCGGATACAGGGGGAGGGGGCCCGGGGGCCCGGGCCCCCCAAAAAATCTCCGTCCCCCCACCCCCCCGAGATAATCTCGATTGTATGCGGATAGTCGGAACAAAACTGACTCTCTTATAATGTGCTGCAGCTATGATACGGAGTGTGTCGTCGGCTGTAGGCATATGCAGTAGCGGATACGGGGGTGGGGAGCCAGATGGACTGGGCCCCCCCAAAAAATATTAGGATAATTAAAATATTTGAAATACCCATGAATTGAGAAAACAAAATGTATGTAAGACCCCTAGAATGCTAGAGAGCTGGGGAGCGATGCCGGCCGCCGCTAGATAGCTCTGGACGCTGTCCTCCAAACTTTAAAAAAATCCTCCTCTATAGGTTCCTTGGGCCTTACTTTGCGGAGGTGGACGGGATGCTCAGGCAAGATTAATTTTTTTTCGGTGTCTGATGTAGTTTTTCACTCTCCTGCAGGGCCAGGGCACAACGAGCACAAAGGAACACAAATGGAACACAACGGACGAACAAACAACAGCAGACCTGATGGTCCTTATGAGGCTGTTTGTGACAAGGTACACTAACTATCTAATCAAAGGTGGAAGATGAAGGACAGCAAAGGCGATGGCTCCTCCCCACCCCCCATCCTTCCATCCAAAGCTGGCACAAAAGGAAAAAGAACCGTGCAGCATGGAAAAACTGCATGGAAATTATGTAGGAAAGAGGAAAGAATTACCATTACTGCTACCACTAACTGGGCGATAAAAGCGGACAAGGACACCAGTATTCGATAGAACTTAACGTTATTACGACAATGAGTAATATCTTAGTTGCTGGTTGGATTCAAAATACTTGTCTAATCTATTCTTGCAGGCCGTAACAGTTGTACTATCAACGACATCACTGGGTAGAGAGTTCCAAACATTAACAACTCGACTGAAGAAGAAGTGTTTAGCTTTGTACGACGAGAATCTTTTACCACTTATCTTCAAATTGTGATTTCTTCTTGTTCTATTTGATCGATCAATGGTAAAGTAATCTTCCGCATTAATATCACTGAATCTTTTAAACATTTTAAACACTTCTATTAGATCGCCTCACATTCTTCATTTTGATAGGATGAATAAATTTACTTCTTTAAGCCTTTTTTCATATGATCAATTTATCAATCTAGGAATCATCTTTGTTACTCTTCATTGAACCCGTTCCAACTTTTTTATGTATTTTATGTAATAGGGAGACCAAAACTGTACACAGACGGGGTCGAACCAACAAATTATACAGTTTTAATATTACTTTTTCCGATTTATTATTAAAGACTCGTCCGATGAAGCCAACCAATTTGTTTGCAATTTTAACTACCTCTGAACAATGCTGACCGGGCTTTAAATCGCTTGATATAGTGGTTCCAAGATAATTTTCTTTACTTACTGCAAAGAGTTGTTGGACATTCATTACGTGACGAACGCGATTGTTATTTTTTCCGATGTGCAACACTTTACTTTTGTCAACGTTAAAATTCATTAGCCATTGATTGGCCCAACGTGCAAGTCGATCTAGATCTGATTGTAAAGCTTCTTCGTCGAGTGTCGCAGTTACTTTACTAGCAATTTTTGTGTCATCAGCAAATTTTGATACTTTGCAAGTGAGCCCATCATCGATATCATTAACATAAATTAAGAAGAGCATGGGGCCAAGCACTGATCCTTGAGGTACGCCGCTTCTGACATCGAGCCAGTTAGATGTAACACCGTTTAGAACTACTCTCTGTTTCCGCTCAGAGAGTCCACAAGCCAATTGTGAATGTTACCCTAGATACCGTGCGCCAATAGTTTGCTGAGCAATCGTTGGTGGGGGACCTTATCAAATGCCTTTTGAAAATCCAGATATATGATATCTACTGATCTGGTTTCATCGAATACGTCAAAAATATAATGAAAAAAAACAAGTAAGTTAGTTAAGCACGAACGTTTACTACGGAAGCCATGTTGCGAATTATTTATTATATTATTTTCTTCGAGGAATTTCACCATATTGTCGCGAATGATAGTCTCCATGAACTTACACACAATCGATGTCAGGCTAATTGGTCGATAGTTTCCTGGATGAGACAGGTTCAGAGCAGATGCAGAGAATCATTTCCACGACGTGTTCATGAAAGCGGAAGAGCTTTTGGTCGAGGTGGAGTCATCGCATGACACCATCCCTGTGTCACGACTCTGTGGACGACAGACTCAGCGATCAAATGTTCCGGGCGAGAATGCTGAGGAGTACTACCACCGGGCGGTGCACATTCCGCAACATCCGAAACGGATGTTGCGGCTGCGCTTCAAGCAGTTAAGCTCTACGAGCTCGACATCGAATCCTTGACACTCGTGAAGGTGGAAGCGGAGCGCTGGGCATATCTGTTCCGATCTTCCAAACTATCAAAAAAGCCCAGGCACACACCAGCATGTTCCCCAATATCGCCATTCTCTTGAAAACTCTGTTGACGCTTCCAGTCTCCAACGCGGAAGCCAAGAGGTCTTTCTCAGCATTGAAAAGGCTGAAAACCTGTCTGAGGAGTACCGTCGGCCAAGAGTGCCTGAACGGACTTGCCCTCCTCTGTGTCCACTATGATATCCCCATTTTAGTCGAGAGAGTGATCAGCAAATTCGGCAAAAAAAAAAACGCCGACTACTCTTTGCTTAGTGAGGCACTTGTTGTATACTTGGACATTTGTAAATATATTTCTTTAGATCAGTCAATCTTTACAAATGTGTTACCTCAATCCCATGTACGTAAAAAAAGCCCTATAAGAATTCCTTTTTATCTTCAGGTTTTTTTTACAACAAAGGAAACAGCTCAAGGCACAAAAAAAAGGAAACAATAATAAAAAATGACCGCTACTCGCCGCTCCTAAAAAAAACGAATCAAAAGAGGTGGCCGAAAGAGAGGTAAATTTCGGGAGGAGAGGTTTCCTGATACCCTTCTCTTGAAGAAGTTCAAGTCGTAGGCAGGAGGAAATACAGATGAAAGAAGATTGTTCCAGAGTTTACCAGCGTGAGGGACGAAAGAGTGAAGATGCTGGTTAACTCTTGCATTAGGGGTTTGGACAGTATAGGGATGAGCATGAGTAGAAAGTCGTGTGCAGCGGGACCGCGGGAGGGGGGGAGGCATGCAGTTAGCAAGTTCAGAAGAGCAGTCAGCGTGAAAATAGCGATAGAAGATAGAAAGAGGGGCAACATCGCGACGGAATTTAAGAGGTAAAATACTATCAGTAGGAGGAGAGCTGATGAGACGAAGAGCCTTAGACTCCACTCTGTCCAGAAGAGCTGTGTGAGTGGAGCCCCCCCACACGTGAGATGCATACTCCATACGAGGGCGGACAAGGCCCCTGTATATGGATAGCAACTGTGCGGGGGAGAACTGGCGGAGACGATACAGAACGCCAGCCTCGAGGAAGCTGATTTAGCGAGAGAGGAGATAATTATATGAAGTTTCCAGTTGAGATTTTGAGTAAAGGATAGACCGAGGATATTTAGTGTTGAAGAAAGTGCCAGCTGAGTGTTCTCGAAGAATAGGGGATAGGTGTTTGGAAGATTGTGTCGAGTTGATAGGTGGAGAAATTGAGTTTTTGAGGCATTGAAGGACACAAGGTTCCTTCTGCTGTCTACTGTCTAATTTTACATATTAGCTCTTTTTTGTAAAGGTTAGGTTTGTTATTTATATATGCCCTGCATTATGATCACCCTTGCTGCTTACATATCGAAATATACGTTTAGTTTTCTTGACGATTTCTACCTGTTCAGATCTGCCTTTTTACTGGTCGGATGTACAATTTAAATTGTTTCTTGTTATTGCTTGCCAGCTTAAATATTGATTGCACTACATATATAGATACCAGAAAAAAGCATATATTATCACATATACGTTGATTGCTCGGGAGCTGCGGATTTTAAGCAAAGAACCGCCATCACTATCCATTGGTCTTCACTGTTTTGAGGCTGTCGCTAACTTTTTTTAATTTTACCAGCGGCCTCCCCCAAATTGATTTTCTGGATCCGCCCCTGAGCTGACGCTTGATCATTTATAGGAAATCGCGTAGGAGACGGAAAGGAATAACGGTGGAATTGAAGCGGGAATTCATTGCAGAATAAAAACGTGAAACGAAATTGGAGAAATATATTAATAATTTATTCTGATGTTAGGAAAAGACTGCCTTACGATGTGTTCATTTAGATATGTTGAAAAGTCATAGCAAACAAAATAGATAGCGAGTATATGATGGGTGGATTATTATGTAAATAACTGACCACATAGGCTATGTTACTTCAACTTTCATCACCATCGACAAACAGGTCATCCTCGTCATCACTGTTGATGCTGGTGCAGACGGGATATAATTTATATTTATCTGCCATTAATTCAAGTCATACGTGTGCATGGATTCATATCTCGTGTACAGCACAAGTGTTTGTGGGAGAGAGAGGGTAGGAGGGAGGGAAAGGGAGGGATAGGAGTAGGGGAAGCCAGGGGTGAAGGTAGGTGGTGGATACACGTCACAAATACGTCACGCCTCACTTGTTCGAATGTGTAAGTGGCTCACGCAGGTTTTGCCATCACAGTCAAGAGTAAACGCCGTAAATAACTGCATCTGGCATTGCACAATAGCGTCAAAATTAGCGTAGTGTCTGAAACAATCTTTGCCAAAGTCCCATGCTGATCCGAGTCTTTGTTTGAAAGATATTTGCGAAAAACGGCATGTCATAGGGTCTGTTATGGATAGTAGCCTGTTGGGGTTGCTTGGGGCTCGTCGAGGTGGCAGTGCGTCGGGGGGCAGGAAGTCGCGGTGGCGGGGGTTGTTTACTTACTTAGTTTACTTTTTGTGTCTAGAGGTCTTGTGCCTCACAGTCGTGGTGGTCCGCAGCTGTTTTGGAAGTTGCTGGCGTCTTGCTTCTTCAGCCGCACTTGGTTCGGTATGGAATTTGAGGCTGCTCTGCAGACTGCTGTATAGCCTGGCACTGGTGGTTCATCGGGCACTGCCTTAAGGAACCTGTCCAGTGCAGCTTTGAACCTGTCCACTGAGCAGCCTGTGATTTTCCGTACCTCTTTTGGTAGTGCGTTGAAGATTTTTGGACCGTCGTGGGCTAGGCTGGCCGCCAGCTGTGTTCTAATTTTCCCCGGCGCTCTTGTCGGCAGGGCGTATCATGAACACATTCGTCCAGCTCTTCCGGAGATGTGGGCTGTCAGCATTCCCGGTGTGGGGTCAGGGACAGTACCCTCCAGGATTTTCCATGTGTAAATGGCCCGGTATCTGTCCTTCCTCCTTTGCTGGGAGAGCAAGCTGGGAGATGAGCAGTTTAATTAGGTCAAACTTCTCAGGGCCGGTGGTGTGCTGGGTAGCGAGGGTGGTGAGGTGCAGAGTAACAAGGGGGGCTTCATAGGTGGTGTAGGAGGTGCCAAGGATGATCTTGACGGCCCTTTTCTGAACCCTCTCTAGGCGGCCGAGCTCGGTGGCGGTGAGGCAGGGAGACCAGGCAGGGGAAGCATACGTTAATTTGGGCTGGATAAACATCTTGAAAGTGGTTGCCAGTTCAGGGGCGAGAACACCTGGTGATTTCAGCCGCCGTAGCATGTGGAGCCTGTATGAGGCAGAGCTCACCACGCTGTTGGCACGTGGGTCCCAGGTCAGCTTGTCGTCAAGTGTAACGCCAAGGAGTTTGGTGGAGCTGACAAGGTTGAGGGTGGAGTTGCCTACTGTGAGGGTGGGCGCTGGGGTTGGGGTGGGGGAAAAATCGAACAACATGGTAACTGATTTCTGGTGGTTGATGGTGACATTGTTGTTGGTAGTTCCGGTGAGGAGGTTGTCAAGAATTTGCTGGATGTGGGTGTAGTTTGGGTTGTTGTTGTTTATGGCCGTGGCGATGGTTGAGTCATCAACGTACTTCCAACGATGCGCGGTGTCCAAGAGAGCGTCGTTGATGAGGAAGAGGAAGCACAAGGGGCCCATCCTGCTGCACCCCACACGTGAGGGGCAGGAAGCTGGACACTTTTCCCTGCACACGTATGGCCTGGCGGCGACTGGAGAGGAAGTCGGCTAGCCAGGAGATGAGGCACTCCCTGATGCTAGTGGATGCTGCCTTGGAAAGTATTATTGTGTGGTCCACTAGGTCGAATGCTTTACGGAAGTCAATAAAGGTGCAGACGGCAGATGTTTTTCGTTGGTCTAGGTTCTTTTGAATGAAGTCTAAGAAGCTGGTGAGGCAATGAGTGGTGGAGGAAGCCCGCATGTTGCCAAACTGTCGCGCATCAACCCCGGGTGCCTGATCCTCGTACACCCAGCCTGCCACGAAGCTCTCGCACAGGAGGCTGGGCAGCGGAGTTACCATTACCGTTGATGAGGTTTCAGGCTCCGGTCCGCCGCCGTAGCAGCGCTCCACAGGGCCGCTAACTTTATAACAGTAATATTAGCACCTAAAGTTGTCCTCAATCCTCATATTTGTTAAGTCGTAGGATTTAGTGAATAAGTGAGTCTTCAGCGCTCTCTAGAAGATTGCCAGACTGTCACTGTTCCTATCATCCCCGGGTAACTCATTATAGAGCCGCGGGGCACTCTTCTCAAATGCTCTAAAACCCAGTTCCAGGTTGACCCTGGGCTCATAGAGTCTATACCGTTCTGTACTGTGTCTCACTGACATGGTGGTGTCCAAATAAAAATCCTGTAGTATATTTCTCAAATATCCAGGTTTACCAAGTCGCGTTGCTTGATAAGTCAAGAGACATATTTTGTAGACTATTCGTGCCTTAATGGCCAATGCAAGTCTATAAGTGCAGGTGTTATTCTCCCACGGGGGGGCAGACCCTTTATTAGCCTTGCCTTAATGGGTAGCCAATGCAAGTCTATAAGTGCAGGTGTTATTATCTCACGGGGGGGCAGACCCTTTATTAGCCTTGCCTTAATGGGTAGCCAATGCAAGTCTATAAGTGCAGGTGTTATTATCTCACGGGGGGGCAGACCCTTTATTAGCCTTGCAGCTCTATTCATAGCAAGTTGTAGTTTCTTCAGCAGATATTAAGGAAGGCCATAATAAAGTGAGTTACAATAATCCAGCCTACTAGTTACATGATTATATATAAGCATCTTCATAGTCTTATCATTCAGGTATTTCTTGACAAATGCAATATTTCTCAGATGGTAGCCTGTCGTTCTCACCACCTGATTGATCTGTTCTTTGAATGATAGAGTGCAGTCAAGTATCACACCTAAATCTTTGACTGACCTTTTTACAGTCAGAGTGTCATCTTTTATCCGTAGAGTGGAAATATCTAGCCTCTTGAGATCCTTGTTCTTCCCCACAATCAAGCATTCAGTTTTATCCTCATTCAGCTGCAGTTGCTTAGAATTCATCCATTTCTCAACATCATCCATAATTTTGCTCAGCTTATCTTCAGTGTTTTCCACGTCACTCAGCGACAAACAGAACTGTGTATCATCAGCATACAGTTTACAGTCAACTGCATGCCTTCTTAGCAAATGTGAAAGACCGATACTATAAACACAGAGTAAAATTGGAACCAGTTCCCTGGGGGACCACTCTTTGCAAATGTTTATGAGTAGAGAACGATTTATCTATTTGCACACAGTAAGTTCTGCTCTCAAGGTAACTCCTCAGATAATCCAGCGCGCCACGCTCAATTCCAATATTCTTACAATCCTGAAGCAGTAGACTGCTCCACCGTGTCAAACGCAGCACTCAAGTCTAACAAAATCAGATCACCACATCTCCCTTCATCCATGAGTACAAGCAAATTGTTTACCACCGAACAGAGAGTAGTTTCAGTTGAGTAAAGCCTCTTGTAGACTGTTTATTTATCCGGTAAAGCCTGCACCACTAGCAAATGCTCCATTAGCTGATTTAAGATCACATTTTCAAGTATCTTTGGTAGAAACGTCAAGTTGGATACTGGTCTAAAGGAACTAAACACTGTGGATCCAGTTTACCTTTAACGATAGGTTTCACGATCGCCGCTTTCTCACTCTCAGGGAAAGTCTCGTTTTCGATACTAGTGTTAACCATCACAGTCATAATATTTAACAAATCACTAAAATTTTCACTCCTAATGATGTCACTTATCGGCAAGGGATCGTTATCACAGTACGTCAGTTTCACCTGTGTATGATAGTTTTCACCACAGCCACATCCACTTGTTGAAAGCTTGTTAACTTTATTTCAGGGACTGCTTCCACAGCGGATCCATGGTAACCGTCGCCTCTAAAGTTCATGATAACTCTCAATTTTCTTGTCAAAAAAGTCTAAAAACTTATTTGCCAGCACTTCATCCGAGAAACCATCCGGAAGCTTGTTAACCTTTCTGTTTCCAGTCAAACTGTCAAGCACCTTATATAATTTTATGATGTTAGGCCCTGCCTCCACAACCTTATTCCGATAGTATTCTCTTTTCCGTTTTATCACAAGCCGATTTTCTTTGTTTCTTGCCTCCTGGTATGCTCTTCTTGCCTCATCTGTTTTTTGCATCAACCACAGTCTTTCTTTTTTCTTCTTCTCTCTTTTTGCCCACAGTATTTCCGCATTAAACCAAGGTGCATGATCTCTCAACACTATCTCCTTTTCAATCAGAGGACAGAGGCTGTTATACTCATCTTTAGCTAAACCATTATCCCTAGAACACTAACCTTAGAAAAAGTCACACCACTACTAACCATGGGTACATCATACCCGATTTTGAAAAAAAAATAAATAAAATTAAATGTAAAGTTTTAATGGAATAAAGTTACATGAAGGGACTTCAAACTTTGTATCTTGACTTAACATTAAGAAGAACTGAAAAACGTATTGTTTTGGTATGAAAATCAGGTACTGAAAAATGTTACTAAAAATAGGAAAAATGTTCAAAAAAAAAAAAAAAAAAAAATTTCATAAAAAAAATTATCATCCGATGGCTTCCAAACTTCTTGTATGGCCTCCCAGGTCCTGTGATCCACTGCACAGGTGATCACTAAAAAAGTACGTAAACAATATCCTAGGGACATGTACAACACCCTGTATCACCAACTATGGGTATGCCGCACCCGAATGTAGGCCTACAACAAAGGTGAGCAGAGAGAGCGAGACAACGTGACCTTCCCCTACACTGTCAAGCGGGCACATGAAGCTACTGAGGAGGTGGGTACCCTTAGAGCACCGGAACCATACACAATGGCAATGACGTCATTCGCTTCGGGTACCTCATACCCATGGTTAGCGTTCTAGGGTTATATAGCTTAACCAGGCAGGTAGCACAATTTCCACGTAACACCGAACCATGTTCACAGATATCACGACATTTAATGGTAATTTCCTGTATTACAGAGTTAATCAGTATTTCTGGTTGAATTTTTTTTCGCAATCTGAACGTAATTTTTTTTCTCTGCACTGCTTCCCTCACGTATGGAATTTCAAAGGTTGCCAATTTATGCACCGGGGATATACAACATATTTCATCAACACACACGCCTTGCACTAGATCACCGTCTATATCGCTGAAAACCAAGTCTAGCACATGACCCCCTAAAGAAGTCATCTCGTTCACTTTATTAATCAGGTTGAAACTGTCCATCATCTCAATGAAGGCCATGGCAGAAGAATTTTCAGAATCACCAATCCCGGTCAAAAGCACCCGCGATGTCGAGAACGACGGCAATGATATCCAGGCCGGTGTCTAGTGAGTCCTGCCAATCCCTGGAGACGAGCAGCAGGAGGTCTGAAGTGGAGCGGCCAGATCTGAACCCAAACTGCTGGTCAGTGATGAGGGCGTTGTTCTCGAGGTGGGGGATGATGACCTCCACCACTATTCTCTCTCTCTCTCTCTCTCTCTCTCTCTCTCTCTCTCTCTCTCTCTCTCTCTCTCTCTCTCTCTCTCTCTCTCTCTCTCTCTCTCTCTCTCTCTCTCTCTCTCTCTCTCTCTCTCTCTCTCTCTCTCTCTCTCTCTCTCATGTCCCGATACTCTACACCAGTATCAGCTGTCAAGGGATGACTTGGTTGCCCTGCAGCGTTGTGTGCAGACAGACTCGTGGCACAAACTCACTGACAGCATCAACCATCAAACGACTGTTGCCTCCATGCGGCACCTTATCAACAAGGTTGTGAAAAAGAAAAACCCTAGTGCCCTCCACCACAGCCCTGCTCACTACGCACAAGATCTTATCGATGAATGGTCAGCACAGTCTCGCATCACCAACCGTCCAGCGCACGTGCACGCCGCTCTCTCCGCCCAGGATAATTACCGTGCACTCCGTCTCACCGCTGCCTTGCTGAACAGGGATGAAGAGGATGATGTAGCCATAACGGACAACGAGCTGCGACGTGCCCTCGCCAGGGGTAAGACAACATCTCCAGGGGATGATGGCATTACCTATGCAGTTCTGCGGGCTCTCCTGGACGCTCCTCCGGCTGTACACTCTCTGTCTCCGCCTCGGTTACGTGCCGCGAGCTTGGACCTGCAGCACGATTGTGCCCATCCCTAAACCGAGCACCGATAAGTTCCGACCTATCTCCCTCACCTCCTATTTCTCAAAGGTTTTTGAACGTATTCTCCTCTCCCGTCTTATGTTCCGGCTGCAGGACAAGCTGTCGCCCAGACTGTATGGCTTTTTGCCACAGCGAGGAACGCACCACTGCCTAATGGAGCTCTACACTCGTCTCTCTCCCGCCAGTGTTGTGGCCTTCATAAACCTCAAAAGTGCCTTTGACGTCGCCAACGGATATATCATTTTGGATCAATTAGTCGATTTTGGTGTGAAAGGGAACCTACCGAGGTGGATCAGGGGTTACCTGCGTAATAGAACGTCTCGTGTTCTATTCAAGGGGGCGTGCAGTACCACAAAACGCATTGAGCTCGGTACCCCACAAGGTGGTGTTCTTAGTCCCTTTTTGTTCAACATCCTCGTCCATCGCCTTCATTCTCTACTTCCTGACGTCGACGGAACGACCATCACATGCTATGCAGACGACATTTGCATTCATTCAAGTTCTCCAGAAGATCTGCAACGCTACCTACATTCTTTCTACGTGTCTGCCTCTTCGTGTGGCCTCAGTATCTCCCCAGACAAGATCAGAATCTTCTCACCCCGTCCTGCAAGAACATTGCCAGACTTCACTGTGGGTAACACCATCATACCCCAGTCCGGATCACCCCTTCCATCCCAGCGAGACAGCGCGTGCATCCCCTTCTCCAGAACTTGCTAGCCCAACTGCAGCGACGTCTCGCTCCGCTCCGTTGGCTGACCAGCTACGCTGCCGGTGTGTCCATCCCTGTGGCTAGAACCATATACATAACGTTTATCCGATCTGTAGTTGACTATCTCTCTCCTGCACTTTGTCAACTCTCCAGAGCAACTTTACAGCCTCTTGAAAAGTTCCAGAATCAGGCAATGAGGCTCATTCTTGGTTGACCCGTCTCCACCAGAATTGTCAATATGCAACGTGAACTAGTTTCCGCCACTTGTGGACAGAATATACACCAACGTTACCTATTTCAGCATCAAATGTCTGCATCGCCCTCACCTCTCTCCCCACTTCTCTCACGTCATCGAGACTTCACTAGATCCAGCTGCACCTCGTCCTCTGCTTCGTAGTGGTGGTCGCACACTGGTCAACATTGTCAGCTCAAACATTCAGAGGCTCAACATCAACATCGTGGCGGAGGACGTGGATCGCGGCTCCCCTCCCTGGCAGACTCCAGTGCCAGCAGTCACCTACACTCTGACTTCCACGTCTGACCTACCTCAGCTCCAGCGACAACGAGCCCTGGAAACCATCGCCAGATTGTCCTCGTCTCTTCGCGTGGCCCACCACCTCTACACCGACGGTTCCCTTCAAGGGGACGGCAGTGCTGGCTGTGCTGTGTTCTCACCCAATCTGGAGCCACCGTTCGGGGGTTGGGCAGGGCGTCGTCTCCCGAATTCGTCTAGTTCTACGTACTGTGAGCTCCATGGACTCTTGGATGCTGTCACTTTGTTATCGCGGAGCAGACTCAACGGCCTCATCATCTGAGACTCAAAATCTGCTCTCCGTGCCCTCTCCACCCCCAGGCCTACATACCAGCAACTGGTCACACAAAAACTTCCGCCGCCTTGCCACAGCCCTCGAGAGTTCACTGTCGGTGCACTTTTTATGGATTCCGTCACACATCGGTCTCTTGGCCAACGACGTTGCGGACCGTCTTGCAAGGGCTGCCTGTGACCTGAACCCGCCAGCTGCTGGTGCTGCTGCTACCTCCTTGCCGTGGTGCAAGAAAATGGTATGGCAAGCTGCCTGCTCCTCCACCCGTCACCGTAGCGATGCTGAGAGGGCCGCCAGTGCGTCTATCCAGCACTACGAACACTTCCTGCCTAGTCCACACATGTACCGTCGCTCCGGTCTCATGGTTCGCCGCCATAATGTAGTGTGTGCTCGTCTCCGGATTGGGTACCGGCGAGTGTGGCAGATGGCCGAGGCGGGGGACGCGCCTCACTTCTCCTCCTGCAAGCTGTGTGACGCGCCCAATGCTAACACCCTTGGACACTATTGCTTGGAGTGTCCACGTGTTGCTGACTTAATACCGCAAGGACTCTTGTAGCAGTCACCGCTCAAATTCCGTGTTCCTTCCCCTCAGTGACAAGAAAATGGGGCGCTGCAAAGAGAGACTAAGATTCTCAGTGTTTTCATGTAATGTCCATCGTCACTGTGTCTGCCAGTCTGTCTTGTCGCGTCTTCATCGTTAACTTTCCTTGTATTCGTTTACCTTTGACTGTCCGTCCACGTTCTCTTGTCGTCCACCGTTACACATTGTTCCACAAAAACCAACACTTAAAAGTTAACCTACACAAACAACATTCACACAAGCAAGCACACAAACAAACATCTATCCTATGTTAAGTCCTTGTCGTGGTGTGTAAGTTCTGTCCAATAAAGTAACCCTGGCGGATATGACTTTCTCTATCCGTGAACCGATTAGCACTTAGAACACTCGCTACCACCAACAATTGGTGACCCTGGAGTGGAGACATGTAAATATTTATCGTCTGGAAACAATCTAGATGTTATCCTCACTTGACATCCACATTTTGGGGGATGCTAAATATTTTTTTTTTCCCTTCTGTTGACTCAGTATCACAGCGTGCCCTGTGAGGCACGAGTCGCCTGTATCCAAGTTAGCATCCTGAACATGTACTAGGCTTGGCACCCTTGCGTGTAATAAATTAATCAAAACAAAATCTCTCTCTCTCTCTCTCTCTCTCTCTCTCTCTCTCTCTCTCTCTCTCTCTTAACTTAAGAAAGCCAAAGCCTCCACCCACTATAAAATCTTTCCGTGACTTCGGTTGCTATTCGTCTTTTATATTATGTAATTGACTAAGACATGTAGTGCAAAACTTTGATCACATTTTTATGACTGACGACGCCAATGTACAGGCAACTATTTTTACGGATATTTTCAATAAATGCCTAAACCAGTGTGCTCCTCTGGTAACTCAAGAACTTAAAAGACCTTTCGCCCCATGGATCGATGAAAACTTGAAAGTTTTAATGCAGGAGAGGAATAATATAAAAAATCAACAACAAAAATGACAGACACAACGAACAATTATGTGAAACATATGAGGCTCTTAAAAAACAAGTAAAAACACTACTGCATAAATCCAAGTCCGAGTATCACAATAAGAAACTTGAAGAAAACGGAGGTAACACTGCGGCCACGTGGAATGTATTGAGGCAACTAATACCAAGCGCCAAAAATCGTTCTTCAGTCGTCGTAGCAGATGAAGATAAAGCTAAAATTAAAGCCGAAACTTTTAATAAGATTTTTGCTAATGTCGAGAAAGAAATGTACGAAAGATCGCAACAGTGTACAGTAGATCAAGCTGAATTTCCACACCTTAACCTCGATACCGCCGTGCCAACGTACCAAATGTTACGGCTCCAACCCACTGAGAGTGATACAGTAATACTAGCGATTAAGCATATGAAAAACACCTCATCCTGCGGTTCCGACGGTATTCCACTCCGCTACATAAAACAATTTCTTCCAGTAATCATCCCATACCTCACGAGTATCACCAACACTTCCATAGTCGCTGGCACATTCCCGACACTATGGAAACACGCCATAGTAGTTCCTATTTCTAAGGCAGGTAACGCTAACGAACCTAAAAATTTTCTGCCCATTTCCCTCCTGCCTATCATTTCTAAAATTCTAGAAAAAATCATTGCACGACAACTTAACAAATTCTTAGAAACGAATCACCTCCTTAGTAACACTCAGCATGGCTTTCGATCATCTCTGTCAACAGATAGTGCTCTCCTCTCTCTATCCAACAAGCTGTACCAGAATATTGATAAAAAGAAGCTCTCTCTAGTTACCGTATGTGACCTGTCTAAGGCATTTGATAGCGTAAGTCATGAAAAGCTCAAGACCAAACTAACAAACTTAAAAATCGACTCCTTTTGGTTCGAGAGCTACCTGCACCACAGAACACAGTCCGTTCGTATTAACAACACTGTTTCTAATACACAAATTTCATACGGAGTTCCACAGGGGTCAGTCCTTGGACCAATCTTGTTTTTAATTTACGTCAGTGACCTCTCACAACACATGTCTGATTGCCTCGCTATCCAGTATGCTGACGACACACAATTCGTACATACCGGAAATGTAAATAATATCCAGAACCTTATTCGCACTGGAGAAAATGCTCTGATAAAGGCAAAAAAATACTTCAACATGAATGGATTAATGCTAAATACATCAAAAATCCAATGCATGTTTGTTGGAAGCAGGGCACTAACGTCTCAGATCCCACAAGACACTTATTTACGGGTCGACGGCACCACCATTGTCCCGAGCAGCTCGGTGAAGAACCTCGGGCTGTGATTCGACACACACATGACATTTGATGCTCACATCAACCATATAAGCAGGAAGGTTTTCAGCACCATAATTTATATAGACAGAATTAAAGGTAATTTTAATAGAAATTCTAGAATCATTGTTACCCAGTCACTCGTCTTAAGCATAATTAATTTCGGTATAAGAATTTGGGGCACAACGAATACGACACGCCTACAACAAATACAAAAGCTACAAAACTTCGATGCGAACGTTGCAATAGGCGGTGGAGCAAAACGTGACCGCGCCACACCATTTATTAAAGAACTGGGGTGGTTGAAAATACGCGAAAAATACAAGCATGAGCTAGGAGTAACGATGTATAATGTTATTAAGGGAAATGTCCCAAACTATCTGTTATCGATGCCCTCAGTGAAGAACGTGCGCAGAGTCAACACCAGACAGCAGGATCACCTGTATGTCCCTAACACGAACACAAGTACTGGGGCGCGATCCATTCTCGTTAACGGTCCCAAGCTATGGAATAGTCTCCCCTCCAAAATTAGGTGTGCACACTCCACAATATATTTTAAGAATCAACTACTGTTGCATCTCCGTAACGAACCGTTGAACACGTAGCGCAGTCTTGCAAATTACACCGCCTCAACCCTCCTCATCTTACTGTTGTTAATTTAGGACAATTTTTACCTTTTTTTTATGAAGTGTGATTATATTGTATTTTAATGTTATATTTTGTTTTATATTTTAGGGTCTGCATGATATGATTTTATATTATTGTTTATCTCATGTCACTGTCTTATATAATTGATTATCTAATGACTCTAAAGCTTATGTCTTCTATTTAAATAAAAAAATTCTAATATATATATATATATATATATATATATATATATATATATATATATATATATATATATATATATATATATATATATATATATATATATATATATATATATATATATATATATATATATATATATATATATATATATATATATATATATATATATATATATATATATATATATATATATATATATATATATATATATATATATATATATATATATATATATATATATATATATATATATATATATATATATATATATATGTACATTCGATGAAGAATAACCATTATAAGATTGAAAATAAACCTTTGACTCTCTCTCTCTCTCTCTCTCTCTCTCTCTCTCTCTCTCTCTCTCTCTCTCTCTCTCTCTCTCTCTCTCTCTCTCTCTCTCTCTCTCTCTCTCTCTCTCTCTCTCTCTCTCTGTCCGGGTGTAATTGGTTAAAACAGTTGAATCGTGAGAGAGAGAGAGAGAGAGAGATTTACATATATTTACATTGATAACCAGACCACACAGACCCTAAGGCCCAAACTAGATGGTCTGTCCTAAACCTAAGTGACAGTTGTTATGTGGCCACCATGGTGTTCAAACTGACCTAGTGAACATTTAGATGGAGGAGATAGCGGTCAAGATTATTCTTAAACGATGCGATCGAGTTACACTGCACCACTGATGGTGGTAATCTGTTCCAATCTGGAACGACAGCATTAGTGAAAAATAATTTTGTGCAATCTGAATGAACTTGTCTACATTTGAGTTTAGCGCCATTATTTCTCGTTCGCGTCGAATCATCCATCACAAACAGCTTGGTTGGATCCACGCTGGTAAAACCGTTAAGTATTTGAAAGCACTCGATCAGCTTTCCTCTGAGGCGGCGTTTTTCAAGAGAAAACAGGTTTATATGTGAGAGCCTTTCCTCGTAGGGTTTGTTTCGTAATGAGGGAATCATCTTGGTTGCTCTACGCTGAACACCTAATTTAGCAACGTCTTTCGCATGGTGGGGAGACCAAAACTGCACGGCATACTCCAAATGAGGTCTGACGAAACTATTATACAAAGGTAGTATAACATCTTTATTCTTGAATGAAAAATATCTCTTAATCAAACCTATCATCCTGTTTGCATTTTTTAACGGACTCGATGCACTGCTGGGAACACTTGATGTTAGACGCGACTGTGACGCCAAGATCTTTGACCGAGTGAACGCCCTCAACTTTAACGCCGCACAGTTCATAGTCCTTCTTTATATTTCTAGATTCAACCTGCGTAATCTGGCACTTGTTTATATTAAAAGGCATTTCCCATTTTAGTGACCGCTCTGATATTTTACGCAAATCTTCTTGTAGGCTCCGACTGTCACATTATGTAAGTACCGCATTCCGATTTTCGTGTCGTCTGCAAATTTACTAATGAAATTTTTGAGACCTAGGTCAATGTCATTGATGTAAATGACGAAGAGAACGGACCCAGGGCAGAGTCTTGGGGGACACACTAGTGACTGGCATCTACTCATTGGTCACTTCATTTGTTACAACTCTTTGCTTTCTATTGCTTAGCCAGTGCTTGATCCATTCGTGAAGCTTACCCTCGATACCTATTTCCTTGATTTTATGAAACAACTTGTAGTGTGGGACTTTATCAAACGCCTTCTGGAAGTCTAAATAAATATTTTCAAGTGATTTAGAAACATCATAGTGTAACGGTGGAAGGCTTGGTTGCGTGTAGCTCAGACAGGGTCTTGGTGGGCGAACAAGGCGTGAAGGGAAACACTCGCTGCTGTAGGTGAATATATTCTTAACCTAAATACAGGGGAGTTGGAAAAAGCCGAGACAGTAGGTCTTTATCAGTTGGGCTCTCAGGAAGGAGTGAAAATTAGAGACTTGGAAAATAATGAAATTACAACTGGTCACGTACGTCAAGGTGACCCCTAAGTTTGACGAAATGCTTGTTACACATACCGAGACGCTCGTCCGATAAACACTGACATATGACATTCCTACAATGGTGGCGTGACCTATCTGAAGTGGGGGGGTTTCCACTTGCATTCCTAATCCATGGTGACATATAATAATAATAATATATTGATATAACTACAACTACTATAACAATAGACTGCAAAAAACTCGATATAGAGCGTTGATAGATTCGACAAACAAGATATGTTGTTACGGAAACCATGTTGCGAGTCCAGGATTAGCGAAGTACACTTTAGGTAGTTAACTACCTTATCTCGAATAACTGTCTCACATAATTTACCAATAATTGAAGTTAAGCTGATTGTCCTGTATATATCAAGTAATTTTTGGTCGCCTTTTTTTTAAATAGGTGTTACGTTAGCCATTTTCCAATCACTAGGGACGATACCATGGTGCAAAGACATATTAAACAGCATTGTTAAAGGTCTGAGTATCTCTCTTGATATTTCTTTAAGTAATTTTGGATATATTTTATCACGTTCTGGACTTTTGTTAGTTGTAAGTGACTGCAGCGCTTTGAGAACCTCATCTGTACCGATTTCAAAGTCAGGGAGGGAATGACTGGGATTTTTAATAGTGTTAGGAACAGCAGCAGTATCGGTAGAATTACTATTAAAAACCGAGGCGAAATAAGAATTTAACGTGTTCGCTATGCGTTGGCTGTCTGTCACGATATTGCCCGAATTATCTGTTAATGGGCCAATCCCACTTCAAATATCTTTTTCGTTGTTTATATATCCTAAAAAAACTTTTAGGATCTGACTTGCAATTTACCGCAATGTTTACTTCGTACCTCCGTTTCGCCTGTTTGATTAAACTTTTGACTTGTCGTCTTGCTTCGTAGTACCGTGTACTATTTTCGGTAGAGTTATCGGTTTTCTTTTGCCTATATAACAAGTTCCTCTTTTGGAGAGCAAGTTTGATTCCATTATTAAACCACGGAGGATTTTTAATTTTTCGCCGCTTTTCACAAAATTGCACTGATTTTTTTTGTTCAGTTAGTAATCGAGCTTTAAAGTCTTGCCAAGATTCTTCGACGTCGATGTTGGATACTAATTGAAAGCTCGTTAATGACTGTCTTATTCTTTCAAAATCCGCTCTTTTAAAATTGGGAACCAATACCTTATTCTCTGCAATCCTTGTTTGAGCTCTTACGTCGAGACGCACCAGTCTATGATCGCATGATACGAGGTGTTCGCCAACGCTAACATTGTCAACTAAGTTCTCTTGGGCTACTAATACAAGATCAAGAATATTATTATCTCGCGTTGGTTCACTAACCATTTGGCTAAGGCAGTTATTTTCAAGGAAGTCTAACATCCTGTGCGATTCCCCCTCGGATCCCATGAGTGTCTGCCTGTCTATATGCGGTAGATTAAAATCGCCCAAAATCAATGCATCACTGTTTCGGAGAGTTCTTTGCAATACGCTTTACATTATTTCATCATCCTTGCGTGATTGGCCTGGAGGCCTATAAGTGACAGATATGTTGATTTTTAATTGATCGGTATTTGTGCTCACACTCCCGTGTTCTACAGTACTGTCCTCTGGTGTTTTATCAACGGGCTGTAAGCTACTTTTGATGTAAAGAGCTACTCTTTCCCCTCTACGATTAACTCGGTCTTTATTGAAAAATATAAAGTTATCTATATTATATTCAGGAATTAAGTCATTATTAGCGGTGTCAATAAATATTTCAGTTACGGCAATTACATCAAAGTCTTCTGTTTTAATTAGGCACTGCAATTCATCGATCATATTTCTTAAGCTTCGAGTGTTAAAGCTAGGAAGAGAGAGAGAGAGAGAGAGAGAGAGAGAGAGAGAGAGAGAGAGAGAGAGAGAGAGAGAGAGAGAGAGAGAGAGAGAGAGAGAGAGAGAGTGGTGGTGGTGGTGATGATGATGGTGGTGGTGATGGTGGTGGTGGTGGTGATGGTTGTGGTGGTGGTGGTGGTGGTGGTTGTGGTGATGGTGGTTGTGGTGGTGGTGGTTGTGGTGGTGGTGGTTGTGGTGGTGGTTGTGGTGGTGGTTGTGGTGGTGGTTGTGGTGGTGGTGGTGGTGGTTGTGGTGGTGGTGGTGGTGGTGGTGGTGGTGGTGGTTGTGGTGGTGGTGGTGGTTGTGGTGGTGGTGGTTGTGGTGGTGGTGGTGGTGGTGGTGGTTGTGGTGGTGGTGGTGGTTGTGGTGGTGGTGGTGGTGGTGGTTGTGGTGGTGGTGGTGGTTGTGGTGGTGGTGGTGGTGGTGGTGGTGGTGGTGGTGGTGGTGGTGGTGGTGGTTGTGGTGGTGGTTGTGGTTGTGGTGGTTGTGGTGGTGGTGGTGGTGGTGGTGGTTGTGGTGGTGGTTGTTGTGGTGGTGGTGGTGGTTGTGGTGGTGGTGGTGGTGGTGGTGGTTGTGGTGGTGGTGGTGGTTGTGGTGGTGGTGGTGGTTGTGGTGGTGGTGGTGGTGGTGGTGGTTGTGGTGGTGGTGGTGGTGGTGGTGGTGGTGGTGGTGGTGGTGGTGGTGGTGGTGGTTGTGGTGGTGGTGGTTGTGGTTGTGGTGGTGGTTGTGGTGGTGGTGGTGGTGGTGGTGGTGGTGGTTGTGGTGGTGGTGGTTGTGGTGGTGGTGGTGGTTGTGGTGGTTGTGGTGGTGGTGGTGGTGGTGGTGGTTGTGGTGGTGGTGGTTGTGTTGGTGGTGGTGGTGGTGGTGGTGGTGGTGGTGGTTGTGGTGGTGGTGGTGGTGGTTGTGGTGGTTGTGGTGGTGGTGGTTGTGGTGGTGGTGGTGGTGGTGGTGGTTGTGGTGGTGGTGGTGGTTGTGGTGGTGGTGGTGGTGGTGGTGGTGGTGGTGGTGGTGGTGGTGGTGGTGGTGGTGGTGGTTGTGGTGGTGGTTGTGGTGGTGGTGGTTGTGGTGGTGGTGGTGGTGGTGGTGGTGGTTGTGGTGGTGGTGGTGGTGGTGGTTGTGGTGGTGGTGGTGGTGGTGGTTGTGGTGGTGGTGGTTGTGGTGGTTGTGGTGGTGGTGGTGGTGGTGTTCGTGTGGTAGTGGTGGTGGTGGTGGTTGTGTGGTTGTAGTGGTGCTTGTGTGGTGGTGGTTGTGGTGGTGGTGGTGGTTGTGGTGGTGGTTGTGGTGGTGGTGGTGGTGGTGGTTGTGGTGGTGGTGGTTGTGGTGGTTGTGGTGGTGGTGGTGGTGGTGGTGGTGGTGGTGGTGGTGGTGGTGGTTGTGGTGGTGGTGGTGGTGGTGGTTGTGGTGGTGGTGGTGGTGGTGGTGGTGGTGGTGGTTGTGGTGGTGGTGGTGGTGGTGGTGGTGGTGGTTGTGGTGGTGGTGGTGGTGGTTGTGGTGGTGGTGGTTGTGATGGTGTTGGTGGTGGTGGTGGTTGTGGTGGTGATGGTGGTGGTGGTGATGGTGGTTGTGATGGTGGTGGTGGTGGTGGTGGTGGTGGTGGTGGTGGTGGTGGTGGTGGTTGTGGTGGTGGTGGTGGTGGTGGTGGTGGTTGTGGTGGTGGTGGTGGTTGTGGTGGTGGTTGTGGTGGTGGTGGTTGTGGTGGTGGTGGTGGTGGTGGTGGTTGTGGTGGTGTTGGTGGTGTTGGTAGTGGTGGTGGTTGTGGTTGTGGTGGTGGTGTTGGTGGTGGTGGTGGTGGTGGTGGTTGTGGTGGTGGTGGTGGTGGTGGTTGTGGTGGTGGTTGTTGTGGTGGTGGTGGTGGTGGTGGTGGTGGTGGTGGTTGTGGTCGTGATTGTGGTGGTGGTGGTTGTGGTGGTGGTTGTGGTGGTGGTGGTTGTGGTGGTGGTGGTGGTGGTGGTGGTGGTGGTGGTGGTGGTGGTGGTGGTGGTGGTGGTGGTGGTGGTTGTGGTGGTGGTGGTGGTGGTGGTGGTTGTGGTGGTGGTGGTGGTGGTGGTTGTGGTGGTGGTGGTGGTGGTTGTGGTGGTGGTGGTTGTGGTGGTGGTGGTGGTGGTGGTGGTGGTGGTGGTGGTGGTTGTGGTGGTGGTGGTGGTGGTGGTGGTTGTGGTGGTGGTGGTGGTGGTGGTGGTGGTTGTGATGGTGGTTGTGGTGGTGGTGGTGGTTGTGGTGGTGGTGGTGGTGGTGGTGGTTGTGGTGGTGGTGGTGGTGGTGGTGGTTGTGGTGGTGTTGGTGGTGTTGGTATTGGTGGTGGTTGTGGTTGTGGTGGTTGTGGTGGTTGTGGTTGTGGTGGTGGTGGTGTTGGTGGTTGGTGTGGAAACGCTATTGGCAGTGATTGTGTTTGGGAACAAAGGAAAGAAAAAATATGGCTGTTGTTGTATATCCAGTAGTAGTAGTTTTAGTAGTAGTAATAGTAGTAGTAGTAGTAGTAGTAGTAGTAGTAGTAGTAGTAGTATGAAATGAAATGAAATGAAAATGAAAGGGGAGAGGACAACCCCCAAGATATTAGGTCACTAAGGAATGAAATCTCCATAAACAGAGAAGAAAAACAGAGAGACACTCTGAGTGACCTAATGAGAGAACTCCCAGAAGACACAAGGAGGAGGACAGATATTGCACAGGAAATGGCCGCTTCAAACTGGCTAACTACACTTCCTATCAGGGCAAAAGGCTTCAACAAACAAAAAAAATCACTGATGCCATTGCCCTCAGGTATGGCTGGCCCGTGAATGGGCTCCCAAACATGTGTAACTGTGGCTCACCCTTCTACCAAAATCATGCCATGACATGCAAGAGTAGGTTTCGTCTGCATGAGACATGATGAAGTAAGAGACGTAACAGCTCAGATGCTGAAAAAGTCTGCCACGACGTGACTGTGGAACCCATGCTGCTCCCTCTGCAGGGCGAACACCTCGCCAGACGCACCGCTAATGTTTCGAACGAAGCACGAGTGGATGTTAGCGCCAGAGGTTTTGGACTCGTGGACAAAGGGCATGACATAAGGATCTTTGATTCCATGGCCCATTGCCACAGAGACCTGACCCTTGATGCAGCCCACAGAAGAAACGAACAAGAGAAGAACAGAGCATTTGAAGAAAGAATACAGAATGTGGACCAGGGTTCCTTCACCCCGATAGTATTCACGACGGCAGGAGGATGGGACCAAGGGCGCAGAGCTTCTACGCAAGACTCGCCGAGACACTGGTGGATGAAACAGCAGCCAAGAAGCAGTGTGGTCGCCTGGATGAGATGCAGGATGTCCTTCTACCTCCTGAGGTCAGCCTTGGTCTGCCTGCGAGGAACCAGGTCACCTGCACACAAAACCACCCGCATTGCCGACATGGACTTTGCGGCGACGGGGGTGGATAGTCGTATCAACCACAAGCTCTGTTACAAAAATAATATGTTTAGTATGGTTTGTAATATTAAATAAAAATGGTTGTCGGCCACAGTCATTGGCGGGGTGGGGCCAATGAATTGCCTTGTGAAAGGATATGAGAGAAAATACCGCTTACAACGCAACTCTAATAGATGGAGGCCCGTTTTTTTTGTGTGTAAAAAAAAAAGTAGTAGTAGTAATAGTAGTAGAAGTAGTAGTAGTAGTAGTAGTAATAGTAGAAGTAGTAGCATCAACAGCTGGAGAATACTAGTGTTCTGATCCGACTCAGTTACTCTACCGATCTTGGTATCATCTGCAAACTTACTGACATCATTACTGATTCCTGTATCTAAGTCATTGATATAAATACAAAACAAAAGTGGACCTAATACCGAATCTTGTGGGACCCCTCCCGTAACACATCCACAGTTGGTGGTCGTGCGTGGTGGTGGTGATGGTGGTGGGAATGGCACAATAGTCGCGTTTATGTACTCCTAATAAGGTACCGAGACCCTTCGTGTTAAGACGCACCTAGAAAGAGGGTCGGGAGCAAGCTTTTATGTAAAGGGTGGATGCTTCCGCGGGCAGGTAAATATACGTTCTGGCCTTCTTAATCTTCTCCCTGCGGCGGTGATGAAACACGTGTCGTCAGTCGATCAGTCAAGTACCTATCCGCCTGCCTATCGCCTCTCATCACGTGTTCGGCCAAGGTACTAAATGAACGTTTTGGTGTTTTTGTGTCATTCCTGCCGCAGTAAGGAGGCGTGCATGGTTAGCTCAGTACCTCCCAGCCTGCCGCCTCTCATCACGTGCTCGGCCAAGGTACTAAATAAACGTTCTGGTCTTTTTGTGTCATTCCTACCGCAATACGGATGCGTGCATGGTTAGTTCATATGAACATAAGAACATTAGAACATAAGAACGTAGGAGTCTGCAAGAGGCCGG
>NW_026111658.1:289220-341720 GCF_024679095.1 Eriocheir sinensis
TATCGTAAAACACACGGGTTGAGCATCTTAAGATAGAAAGGCGGTGGCGACCGTCGATGCCCCGCCCTGACCTCTGACCGAGCAGTTAATGGACTGGGACGGAGGTTGCCAGCTACCCACAGGAAAACCGTATGAAGCGACAAAAGGAAACTCAAACCACACTTCCTAAACTGGCGGTTCTGTAGCTACTTATATTTAATTTATTGCTTGTATTTAGATCAAATTAGCCTTGAAAGAGAGTGAAAAACCAGTGTTGGCAGTCGACCCGCAGACAACTGCATACGGTGGTGGGGCGGTGGTGTTGTTGGTTATGGTCGATCATTATTATCAATATTTTCATTTATATTTCATATCCACCAGAAAAAAGGCAAATATATACTGTTAACGTAATGAAATGATTGATATGGAGACATAAGTTAACGGTAGGAAAGAAAACGAGCCAGCCACAAAAGTTGTTGCAGCTAAATTTTGTCAAATGAATCAATTCATTTCATACAATTCCCTTTTGATATAGGCTATAACATTTATTTAGTGACACTATTATTATTATTATTATTATTATTATTATTATTATTATTATTATTATTATTATTATTATTATTATTATTATTATTATTATTATTATTATTGTTATTTTTTTTGTCATTGTTACTATTGTTATTGTTAAGCATATAGTTATTGTTGCTATTATTAGTAGTATTACTAATATTCTTGTTATTATTATTATTTATATTGCTTGTGTTCATACTATCACTGCTGTTAAAACTATCATTGCCATAATATTATTGACGTTTTGCAAGGTGTGTACACATTACTATACTTCCTTTTTAATACTTTGAAGTTTTACTTCTGTTTGATGCACTATACAATTATCTCTCTCTCTCTCTCTCTCTCTCTCTCTCTCTCTCTCTCTCTCTCTCTCTCTCTCTCTCTCTCTCTCTCTCTCTCTCTCTCTCTCTCTCTCTCTCTCTCTCTCTCTCTCTCTCTCTCTCTCTCTCTCTCTCTCTCTCTCTCTCTCTCTCTCTCTCTCTCTCTCTCTCTCTCTCTCTCTTGGAAAACAATGTGTCAGCCTATTGTATCTATATAACTGTCAATATCGCTAAATTAATAGGAATATTAATAATAGTGTCATTCTACACTATATATCATTACTACTTTCAATCATAATCAATAATCAGTCATTATTACTACATGTACTACCATTATTCCTGCTGTCATTAATATCAATATCTATAATTTTATAAATGCCTGACCCTCTAAATCAGAGAAGATGATGCATCTCTTCAAAAGAGGATCACAGATGTATAAATTGTGCATGTGTTAAGGAGAAAAGACGCTGTACGAGCTGTAAGAAGAATGATAGGTGCCAAAATCCATTGGGCAGGGATCAGAGCAGGGAGGATAACGATGACGCGCGACTCCACGGGGACAATGAGGGCCGCCGGGGGAGGTGTGAGCGGTGGGAGGGGGTGTCGGAGGGAGCTTCTGCACAACCGCCACCTCCATATCCCCCTCAACCGGTACCACCCCCGGCACCTCCAATGCTGCCACTACCAACACCACTACCACCACCCCCTCATCACTCTTCCTCTTCCACTGGACAGGGCGCGGCGGAGGTCGGGGGAAGCTGTGCTTGGAAGGGGCTAGCGGAGGGGGAAGCTACGAGGTGGGTGGAGGACACATACCTTGAAGTTGTTGGGTGGTCTGCTAGTAATCTTTTTGAACCACCCAGATGTGGAGCCGCGACATTTATCATCAAAGAAATTGTCACCCTGTTAAATAACTACATCCAGAACACACCACTCGCGCCCCTATCCCTGAAAATTGTATTCACTCTCCCCCAGCTCTTCCTCCAAAAAGCACACCCAAAAACCAAACAAGCCGAAAATATCGAGGCATTAAGAAGGCGAGTTGCCTTGTGGCAAACTAACGAGTTAGATGCACTCCTTCTAGAAGCCATGGCCCTACATGAGAGGCTCCACGGACCCCCACAGATCAACACCCCCACAGAAGACAGTACCCGGAAGTTTGCAGACAAATGCGACAAGGCAACGTTGCGTCTGCAACACGAGCCTTGTCAGAAAATTCCGCACTGGGTGTGCTTCCACTCACCAGGGACACGATCAATCAACTCAAGGAAAAACATCCTCCACCGAGTGCCCTGAAGGGACTGAGACTGGCAGGATGTCACCAACCATCGAATCCAGTTATATACGAAAGGATCATTGGAGAGATGGTGTGGAAAAACCCTCCAGACTCGTGGCATCGCGGGGCTCTCAGGACTTGATGCACGGGGATGGCGAAGCTTGCTGATCAGCGCCAACTTTGGCAATGCAGCTGGTGACTTGCGCAACACCATTGCAGCACTGGCAAGAAAACTCGCCTCTTCCAGCTGCCACTATGTGGATGCCATGACTGCATGCCGCCTCATTCCCCTGGACAAGAGGCCGGGATGCAGGCATATAGGAGTCGGAGAAGTCCTGCGGCGCATCGTAGGCAAATGCATCATGGCTGTCGTCAAAGAAGATGTGAGAATGGCAGCAGGGAACCTCCAAGTTTGTGCGGGGCAGCAGGCAGGAGGAGAAGCAGAATTCCATGCCATGCATGCCTTCAGCACAATAAATAGAAAGACTATGATACACAACATTAAAACCAAGTGCCCTAGCTTAGCTATGTATGTCGAAAATACCTATATACCCGACAGACTAATACAATAGCCACAGTGGAAAAGTGAAAGTGTTACAATCATCTGAGGGAACAACAAGGTGACCCAATAACCATAGCTATGTACGCCCTGGGCCTATCAGTCCTCCAAAATGAAATCGCGTTCTTGAAACACGGGTGAAACAGGTTGCTTATGCGGATGACCTCTCAGGTGCTGGTAAAATCTCAAGACTTAAAAGGGTGGTGGGACACTGTGAACATCGCCGGCCCTGAGATAGGATACATCCCTAACGCCACCAAGTCTGTACTTATTGTCAAACCTGAACATTATGACCATGCCGCAGAAACTTTTAGAGGAAGTGGAGTCATTGTGACAAAGGACGGACAACGACACTTAGGTGCAGTGATCGGGACAGAGTTTTATAAGAAGGAGTACGTAGGAGACAAATTAGCTGAATGGGTGAAGGAAATAGAAGCTTTGTCTGCCATTGCCAAGACTGAGCCACACGCTGCCTATTCAGTGTACACCCACGGCATCCAACATCGGTGGACGTTCCTGATGCGCATCAATCCCGGGCATCAGTCCACTCCTCCGACCACTTGAAAATGTCGTCAAAAATGTATTCTTGCCGGCGCTGGTGAAATCTCATGCTTTGGAGGAGGAGAGGATATGCTAGCACTTCCCCAAGACTGGGTGGGATGGGATCACCAACCCTGAAGCTGGCTGACAAGGAGAACCAAAACGCCATCAGCCTTACCAGGTCACTCATCAACAGGATCATCGTTCAGGAGGCAGAGGGCGAGATAGACCAAACAGAAATAAGAGAAATTAAAAGAAAAATCTCAGAAGAAAGGCAACAGGCCCAAAAAGACGAGCTGGACCGTCTTGCACACCACCTGTCCACAGAAATGGGTAGACAAATACACACAGCACTGGAGGCAGGCGCCTCTAACTGGCTAACGTCATTACTAATCAGAGCAAAGGGCTTCAGCCTCAACAAACAAGAATTTGTCGACGCCGTTGCTCTGAGATATGGCTGGCCGATTGAGGGACTGCCTGATCTCTGTGCATGTGGATCACCAAATGATGTCACCCACACCATGACATGTAAAAAGGGAGGCTTCGTCTGTATTCGACACGATGAAGTGAGGGATCTGGCAGCCAGCATGCTCGGGGAGGTATGCGAAGACGTCACTACCGAGCCGGCACTGCTTCCCCTGGACGGCGAACACCTTCGGCACAGGACGGCCAATACCTCACAGGAGGCACGGGTTGATGTAAGTGCCCGCGGATTCTGGGTGCGCGGACAGCGGGCGGTCATGGACATCCGTATATTCGACCCGATGGCTGCCTGTCACCGTGAGCTGCCCCTGGAAGCCGCCCACCACAGGAACGAGCAGGAGAAGACAAGGGCATACGGTGAAAGAATCCAATATGTGGATCAGGGCAGCTTCATCCCCCTCGTCTTCACCACATCCGGCGGGATGGGTCCCAGGGCCCAATGCTTCTACGCACGCCTCGCGGAACTTATCTCAGAAAAGAAGCATCAGCCAAGGAGCTACGTTGTCGCCTGGATGAGGTGTCGCCTCTCGTTTTCCCTGCTCAGGTCGGCCATCCTATGTCTCAGGGGCACCAGACACTCTGGCCCAAAAGCCACCAACATCTCCAATATGGACTATGAAGCCACAGTGGTGGAGAGTGACATTAGGGTGGGTCGGGAGTGACTTGAGTAGGGAAGGAAAGGGGGATCTGGACATAATATATGATAGGTGATTTAATGCTAGGTAGTATTAGTGATATGGTTGGATGCCACATTCATTAGCGAACAGAGTTGAGGCTAATGACCTCCAAGCTATGGAGCCCTCCATGATCATGTGTCGAGAAAATAAACATGGGTGGAGGTATCATTTATATTGTGTAGTAACAGTAGCAGTAATAGTAGTAGTAGTAGTAGTAGTAGTAGTAGTAGTAGTAGTAGTAGTAGTAGTTGTAACAGTAGTAGTAGTAGTAGTACAAGAAGTAGTAGCAAAAGAAACAGTAGTAAGAAGTAGTTAAAAAAAAAGTAATGAGGATTGAAAACATCTACTCACAAATAGAAGTAAAAGAGTATTACTTAAAAGTAATATAATTGGTGTAATAAATGTGGAAATATGAAAGGAACTGAAGCCATTATGAACAACTGACTGACTGAGTGAATGGCTGAGTGACTGAATAAATAAATGATTCATGAAGAGGAAGAGAGCAAGGGATGACGGTAGGGAAAAGAAGGAAGGCCGGAGGAAGGGTGCAAGGAAGAATAATATAAAAATAAGAGTTCCTACATGAGAGGAAGAAAAAGAGGGAAGAAGGGAAGGTCAAGGCAGGAGGAACGAGAGGGTGGTAGGTGAAAAATAGGAGAGGAGGAGGAGGAGGAGGAGGAGGAAAAGATGATACTTGGACATGGGAAGATCACACATTTCATCGATTTAAAGTGAGGAAAAAGAGAGAGAGAGAGAGAGAGAGAGCGCATGCAGTCTCTGCATACGCTGACGACTGCACGCTCCCCCTCTCCTAGCCTCGCCAAGAAAGCCAGCAAGCGGTTGCTGAGGTCAACCAGCAACTACGCTTGATACGGGAGTGGGGGGAGCGCTGGCAGGTGAACTTTGCTCCTGAAAAGACTCAGGCGATGGTGTTCTCTCGGTCCCCGGCAGCCACACAAGCTGTCGAAGGAAGGGTGATGTTTGGCTCCGTCACCCTCCCGCTCCAGGATTACGTCAGGATCCTCGGAGTGGACTTGGACCGAGAGCTGCGCTTCGACCGCCACCTGAGACACGTCGCCCGCCAAGCCTTCCTACGTGTCTCTGCCCTTCGTAGAGTGGCTAATTTCCTCGACAAGCGAGGAATTATGCTCCTCTACAAGGCCCAGGTAAGATCCTACCTGGAGTACGGGGCTCTGACCTGGATGTCCAGCGCTGCCACACACCTGCAGAGACTGGACAAGGTGGAACGACGGGTGCAGCGACTGTTACAGGAGAACAACCCCCAGCCGCCTCCTCAGGATATTATACATCTAGACACTCTGGAGCACCGCCGGGACGTCGCTGCGCTGTTGGTGTTCCACAAGGCCCAGGTACAAGGAGTACCACACCTGGCGAGACTGAGGCTCCCCCCGCGAGAGGCTGTGAGAGATACGAGAACGGTACTCTCCAGCCACGAGCAGGTCGGGGTACCGAGGTCACGCGCCAGCCAGCACCAGCGGACCTTCACCTGCAGGGTGTCCCGCCTGTGGAACACATTCACTACGGCAGGGCCAACAGTGAGGGAAATGTCCACCCAGCAGGTAAAAGTGGCTGCTCACAGGTGGCGAAGAACATGCCCCACACCACTAGTGATGCTAAATACACAGTGAACAAAGGGCTTTTGAAATAATGCACAAGAAAAAAGTGACATTTTAAGCCCTGAAAGGTGCACAGTGAAACGTATGCTACTCGAACGATCGCATAAATTGTCGTCGGCAAAATACAAATATGTTGTGTACTATAGATTCGTCAGTTTAAATAAATAAAAGAGAGAGAGAGAGAGAGCGGGTGACACAAAAAAAAAATACATTAACACACACACACACACACACACACACACACACACACACACACACACACACACACACACACACACACAACAAAAACACTTTCAAGCAGGGAATGAAACAAGAATTTTTGTGATTCTCTCTCTCTCTCTCTCTCTCTCTCTCTCTCTCTCTCTCTCTCTCTCTCTCTCTCTCTCTCTCTCTCTCTCTCTCTCTCTCTCTCTCTCTCTCTCTCTCTCTCTCTCTCTCTCTCTCTCGTCAACAGGAGGGGTGATTGCCAGACTGACGGGAGGGAGGAGGAAGACGGATGAGCAGAGGTGAAGGAAGGGACGGAGGGGAGGAAAGGAGGGAAGAGAGAAATGCGGAGGATAAGATGCTGGGAGGAGTTTAGGTTATTATTACTATCCTTATTAGTCGCTATTATCATTATTCACTTATTTACTTGTTTATATATTTATTTATCAACAGCTTCATACATTAAATTATTCGTATGTTCTTTTTTTCTTCTGCTTCTCCTTCTTCCTTTTCACTTTTCCTTGCTACTGTTTTAGCTTTTTTTTATACTCTCGTTAGGTCGTTGGTACCCTTGCTGCGTGTCTTTTATCGCTGTTTTTATGGTAACTGTTCTTCTCAACGTGCCATCTGCGTCGCGCTACCTCCCCACCCCCCCTCCCTCCGCGTCCTCACTCCGCAAAACTTATGCCGTAGCTCATTCCAACTGCCTTTCAACTTCCTAATGCAAGAATTTATCAATATATTTTTTTTCTTTTATCCCTTTACTGGTAGACTGAAGAACATCGAACCTTCGTCTGTACTTCCTCCTTCCTATAACTTAAACTCTTTCTCGACAGTCCCATAAGAATGATATTATTTCTTGTTGTATCGCTAAAGTCCCGTCACTCTTCTTCATCAATAAGACAGGGACACAAACCCCAACGCCAATAGCCACGTCATTTTCCTTTACGTTTAAAGCCAATTTCACAATCCAATTACAGCGTTCATGTAAGCGGCCAGACCAGACTGAACCAACCTGTGCTAACCATAATGGCCAGGCTGTTTACTAAGCGCCCGATGCTAAAGAGATTTCCTGCACAACTTCCTTAATTTTTTTTTTTTTTTTATGATCACCAAACGTGTTACCAGGAATTGTCATGTTTTGGGGTATTTTTCTTTGTCTTTGGGAGCTGACTAACCCGCTGTGTTGGGACGAGGAACTGTCCCTTAAATCTGCATGAACTCAGGTCTACATGCATCTCTGCCATCATTTTTTAGCTTTGTCTTTACCAGGAATCCTCGTAGTTTTTGGATAGGTTTTCGTAGTTTTTCGTAGGTTTTGGAACCTTATAGGCCAACTGTGTTGGACTGAGGACATAACCCTTAATCTAATGAACTAAAGTCTACTGTACCTTTGGCAGCCATCGACACCCTCGACCTATTGGACGCTCAGCGCACGGAGTAAACCAAACCTTAACCTATTTGACTAAGGTGTAGCAAATCTAAATCCCTTCAAGCAGCAAGACTAACAGAGTTTAAAAATTCCTGAAACAACGTCTCTCTTTTACTGTAACAAAATGTTCTATTGGACTTCTGGAATTTAGCAAACCTTCGTTTGTTCGACTAAGAGCTTACAGAGCGTGCAGCCTTTCTAAAACCCAAAAAGTAGTATTAATAGATTTTACTGATTAGTAGCACCCTGTCACTTTCTTTCACCGCCGACAAAACTATTACTCATTGTGCTTCTGGAATGAACCAAACCATCTATTCGACTGAACAACTTACATAGGCTAATAAACCTTTTAAACCCTAATAAGCAGCAATATTAATAGCTGAGTCATTACCAAAGCTATGTCTCTTTCACCAACGATAGAAATACAAACTATTGAACCTTAACTTCTTGAATAGACTAAACCTTCTTTTATTTGACCGAAGAGTTTGTACTGGGTAGTAAGCCTTCTAAATTCTGAAAAATAATATTATTAGAGTTTAGAGATAAGCAGCGCCTTTATATCACCAAAGATAAAATAATGACAGGTGGACGCTTACTATCGGCCTTAACCCCCACCACACCCTCTGGGGCCTTGACACCTGTGAGACGCTCTGCTAGTCTCAGCGTGTAACCTTTCAACTTATTCTGTTAAACGATCCTCCCGGGTTCCCTCCCTGACCACGCCCTGCTTCTGTATTCCGCCCCATCCCTCCGGCGTGGCCTCGGGGCCTAGGCGCGGAACTGCTTCTTGCACCTGCTGCTCGTCCGTGTGTTGAGGCCTCACGGGAGTGGCAGATTTCAGTTTAGTTCATCTCCTTGTTTTTAATTTCCTTTTACTCTCTCTTTTCCCGAATATCGTCCATCTGCTGTCATATTCTTTCCAACCCTTTCCGATCCTTCATATTTTTTTCGTATTTTCCTTGCTTCCTGTTTTTTACATATTTAGTAACCACTCAACTACTTTTGTTTACTATATACGACCGTCTTTATGTTTAATGTGGAGGCGTCATGTTGTCTTGTTCTAATAATGAAGAAGACAAGACCGAGAGCAGTGAGCCGATCTTGACAGAAAATTTGAAGGCTGGCATCAGATTCTCTTGACCAGTTCCCTGGTGTGACATGAGCCTCCTGTCACATGAGAATGAGGTTCTGGCTTGAATAGATCCAAACCTCTACTGCTCATATAAAGGTTTCCGTAAAGAAGGACTGACAGCACAGGCTCAATTCTAGGTGCATGCTACCGGTTAAGTGAAATTACCAGTCTTTCATCACCTGATAATCATGATCTTTATATTTTTTTTTATCTTAATCGAACCAAATCTCTACGCTTCCTGTTTTTTTTTTTTTCTTCTAATATGAGGAAAACAAACTAAATATTCATAGTTACTCGTCGGCTGGTTCACTGAAGCTTCCCGACAGTTCCATTACTTAAAACTCACGTTGTTTTTTTTCTATTTCTGGCTAGAATCGCATCAAGTCTCTACTACACCGAGGAGGCGGTGGCTGAGTGGTCATCGTGCGGGCGCGGAGTTCTGGAGGACCGGGGTCAAGTCCCGCCCGTCGCTACAAGCTGACAATTTTCTGGCATCGCCGAGTGTCCTAAGACTGCCCACATGCTGTCCTAAAGACCATCAAACAACTCCAACTTTAAGGAAACTCTCTAAAGAGGATCAAGTGGAGCTCTAGGGAATAGCATGAGGAATGCAAGAACAGCGCGACTGTTAAAACACTTGCCTGCACCACTGACACGCCTACCTGTGCTTCAGGACAAACGTAAAAAAAATATTAAAAGAAGGATATGAAGTAAACGTCCTATCACTGCTGCTCTTGGCCGGCTCAGTGATTATGTTACTTGAGCCTTCCAGCACCTGACTCACGCCCTTTCTTTTTCTGTCTTTAACCAAGCCAAACCAACGTTCTTTACGACTAGTTACTCTTCAATACCTGGTGTTAAAAACTTGACATTTCTAACTCTTGTCTACTTGGCTGCGCCGAGACACAAATAGAACGTGACATCTTTAAATATTTAACTATTTTCCTGCGTGGGGTGTTAAAAAACCTTGGCACTGAAAATTTTTCTCATTAATTATGTTGCGATGAAGAGGTAAAACAACTAAGCACTTTATTACTTTTGTTGCGTTCAAGTACTACAAAAACCGTGACACTTTTTTTTACATTAATTTTCACTTGAGCGCTACTTGTCTTTATTTGTTGCATCGAGTACTAATAGAATAACTTGGCTCTCGCCTCACCCGTTGCGTTTGAATAAAAAAAAATACATGTTATGTTTTTTTTAATCTACTTCGCCTTATTCAAGTTTAGACGACTTACTGCAAAATGATTAAAAAAACTGAAAATCTACACCAACTTTCGTAAAAAAAACTAGGCCAATACAGGGCTACTCCCTCCCCTCCACCCGTCCTGTTACACAATTAGGCCTTCATTACAATTCTTTCAAGTGTTGTTTTCTCTGATCAATCATATTTGTTCTTCTGTGCCTATCTGTCTGCTTGTTAGTATGTCTATTTGTCTGTATGTCTTTCTAATATTCATTTATCTATCCATCTGTATATAAACCTTTCTACTCAAACATCTACTTTACCTACCCATCTGCATATTTATCTTTCTTTCCATATGTGTATCCATCAAAGTATGTAATCCTCTCACACAACATTTATCATCACTCACTCATTCATTCACTCACTCATTCACTCACGCACAGAGCTCAGATCAATCACTACTTTTTAATCTACCATTGATCGGAAAATGTTTCTCTTTATTACCTCCAACTTTCATTTATGGGCGGTGAATGGACGCTCTTTGTCTCGTCTCCCAGTAGTAGTAGTATGTAACAGTAATAGTAGTAATAGTAGTAGTAATAGTAGTAGTAGTAGTAGTAGTAGTAGTAGTAGTAGTAGTAGTAGAAGGAACGAAGAGGAAGAAGTGAAAGCAGTAGTGGGTGTTGTTGGTGGTTTTATGCAGATGATGTTTTATGTGGGTGCTAATGGTGGAGGGCGGATAGAAAGAGGATTCGATGGGAAGGAGAAGAGGGAGACGAGAGAAAGGGTTGTGGTGATGGGAAGGAGAGGAGAGAAAGCCAGAAGATTCAAGGGGAGGAAAGTGAGAGGAAAGAAAAAAGGTTTATGGAAAAACTGATAACTGAATCAGAGTGTGAGGAAAAGTTAAAATATAACTTATGACGTGTTAAAGTGAAAGAGAAGCCTCGAAATGTGTGTAACACTTTTTACATATCTTTGCTACTTGCGGGAGTTCTTGAACCAGCACTGCAATAAACCATATTATCCTGTAAAGAGAAGTTCCCTGAACACGACGGTATAACTAGATTATAGATAAAATGTGATTTAAGCGAAAGCTTGAATAATTTATAATAACATGTCACTTTATTCATTCAATGTTATTGAAAAGTATGAGAGAAATTACAGAGAATATAAGTGGGCACGCTGGCCGTGTCCTGCCGGTGAGCACTGCGCCATACATTCACATTTTCATGGCTCCCAAGACACACACTTCCTTATTTACTCATTCTCTTTCATTTTTTCATGGGTTATGGCGCGTGCTGACGCCCGGCGGTGTCCGCATTGTCCATCACGGGACCCGCCAGGTAATGCAAATATGGCTGGCTGTGTCCGCAGAATGTTTCGCGGCACTCCCTAATAACGCACCGCAAACACTTGCCAACATTGGAAAGTTACTGACAGTCTTGTGGAATTCTTGCCGAAACACTTTCTGCTGCTACAACAAAAAGAACAACAACAACTAATAATAATAATAATAATACTATACTACTACAACAAGTACTACTACTACTACTACTACTACTACTACTACTACTACCACTACTACTACTACTACTACTACTACTGTAATAATAATAATAATAATAATACCACTACTATTGCTACTACTACTGCTACTACTACTACTACTACTACTACTACTACTACTACTACTACTGCTACCACTACTATTACCACTACTACTACTACTACTACTACTACTTCTACTTCTTCTACTACTACTACTACTACTACTACTACTGCTACTACTACTTCTACTTCGACTACTACTAGTACTGCTACCACTACTACAACCAGTTCTACTACTTTCACTACTGCTGCTGCTGGGTGATAGGGACATGGACAGGGACTGGGCTGGAGGAGACAGTGACTGGAAGGGGGCGGGCCAGGGTGGAGACGATTAAGAAGAAATACCAGGGCCCGTATCCTCGAGAGCTATTAACTTTTACTCATAAAGTTACTATCAAAGTTAATAGTTTCAAATTATTAAGAGTAAAAGCTATCCTCGTCAACTTTGAGTGTAGGTATTAGCAAATCCTGGCTGCTATTATCTTCTTCTTCTTATTTATGGCGGGCTCGTTGGTAAGGACGCCTCCGTGCAAAACGTAAACATCCAACATGAATTAAGTATATATTTCAAAAGAAAAATAAAGAAAAGATGTTTAAATGTACAACAGAAACATAATAAATGGCAAACACAAGAAAATACTGAGTTTTGTGGCAGATAGAAGCAGCCTCAAAGGTTGTTTTTACTCCGTCACTCGTCAATACCCGTATCTCCCCTCCTGCGTCACCACTTGCTCTGCTGAAATTACCGCACCATAACCACGTCATCTGCCCCAATGATCTACGGGCCGGAGAACCAGCGCAGAAAAGGAGTAAGTTTAATTGGTCGCCAGATGAAACGGTCTTCTTACATCAAATTCAAGAAAAAATACGTATAATCAGAGGGTGTTATGGGAAGAGTATCACCCCTGAGGATAAGAAGAGAGCGTGGACTGAAGTGGCAGAAGCTGTAACAAGGTTGGTAATCACATATTCATGGTTCAATCAGCTTACAAACTAACCTAACCTAATCAATTGGGTATTTTTTGCATAATAACACAACCACTGACCTTCCAAACAGAACATACCTTTTCATTCTGTATCTGAATAGTTTCATTATGACCATTTCTGCCACAACCCCCTCTCCCTCAACAACCTAACATAACTAAACCTAACCATGCCAAACCTGCCCTGTCCTACCGAACACATCCTAACTTAACATGCCAAGTTTGTTGGGGGGGAAGAGGGGGCTGGTATAGATAGTTAAGGCATATTTGCCCTGTTTTCATTCTTTATTTATTTTTATTTGTTTATATTTTTTTTATTGGGGGGGGGGGGGGATGCTAGGCATGCCAGACTATGGACACTTTTACAAGTACTTTATGTCAAAACTATATGGGAATGGGTAGGTTTTGTGAGAATGGGAAAGTAAGATTAAAAAAGTATATTTATAGCATTGGTCAAACAGATTATGGTGATATAATGTTAGATTGGAATGTACTCAAGATAATGAAATTAAGGTTAATGCTTTAATTTTTTTGTTACATATTCACATATTCATGATTCAAGTAACTTGCAAACTAACCTAACCTCGTCATATGGGTATTTTTGTATACAAACACAACCACAGAGTTTCCAAACAGAACATACTTTTTCCTACTGCTTCACGTGAATAGCATCATCATGACCATTTCTGCTGCAACCCCCACTCCCTCAACAATCTAACATAACTAAGCCAACTCCTGCTAAACCTGTCCTACCTGAAACATCCTAACCTAACATGGTAGGTCCCCAAGTGCCAAACCTGCCCCGTCCTACCGAACACATCCTAACTTAACATGCCAAGTTTGTTGGGGGGGAAGAGGGGGTTGGTATAGATAGTTAAGGCATATTTGCCCTTTTTTTATTCTTTATTTTTTTTATTTGTTTATTATTTATTTTTATTGGGGGGGGATGCTAGGCATGCCAGACTATGGACACTTTTACAAGTACTTTATGTCAAGACTATATGGGAATAGGTAGGTTTCGTGAGAACGGTAAAGTAAGATTAAAATAGTATATTTATAGCATTGGCCAAACAGATTATGGTGATATAATGTTAGATTGGAATGTACTCAAGATAATGAAATTAAGGTTAACGCTTTTATTTTTTTTGTTACATATTCACATATCCATGATTCAAGTAACTTGCAAACTAACCTAACCTCGTCAAATGGGTATTTTTGTATACAAACACAACCACAGAGTTTCCAAACAGGACATACTTTTTCCTACTGCTCCATGTGAATAGCATCATCATGACCATTTCTGCTGCAACCCCCATTCCCTCAACAATCTAACATAACTAAACCAACTCCTGCTAAACATGTCCTACCTAACACGTCCTAACCTAACATGGTAGGTCCCCAAGTTTGTTAGGGTGGAAAGGGGGTTAGTATAAGAGAGTCAAGTCATATTTACCTGTTATTTTATTTATTCCTTATTTAGATTTTTTTGGGGGGGTGGGTGGGTTGGGCATGCCAGGCTCTCAACACTTTTACAAATATTTTATGTTAAGACTATATCGGAATAGGTAGATTTGATGAGAATGGTAAAGTAAGATTAAAATATTATTTTGATAGCATCGGTCAAACAGTTTCTGGTGATATAATGTTAGGTTAGAAGTACTCAAAAGAATGGAATTAAGATTAATGCTTTGAATTTTTTGGTATAGCTGTATTGTGTAATATCCTCCTACTTAGAGAAAAGCATTTTAGAAAAGTAGGTAATGAAAGGTAGTATTTATGGCCATGATCATAACAACTAAAAAGTTAATGTCTTATGATGCATGTAAATAAAATATTGGTACTGATTTAGCTTTCCATCACAGCATGTATTAAATGTTATTGGAGAAGGTATGGGAAATAAAAAGCATGCCATAGTGAAACGATTAAGAAACTTGCTTCACATTTATACCCTGACAGTGCCTTCCCTGGGAGTGGACCCCGTACGCAGGATGACTGTGAGAGGCGTTGGTACAACGTACAACAAAAATCAAAGCCTTGCATTGCCAAGTGCAAGAATGAGCAGCGGCAGACTGGTAATTTTTTTTAGTTGTTATGTCTTTAAATGTAAAACTTATATTAGTTAGTTTTTTATGTGCTCACAGAATGCAGCTATACTGGCCACAATGCCTTTATTTCAGCTTAAAGTTAATAAGTTCATAGCAGTGAACTGCATATTTGATATAGAAATTTTTTTAATGTTCATCTGTCAATGACTATCAATCTATCTAAATACCTTGGTTGTCTTCCCCCAGTGAAGGGTTTTAGCCAAGACAGGCACACACTTACTCACACACTCACACTCATGTACACCACTCTCTCAGCTGCACAGCCCCTGAGGGAGTAAAAAAGGCCCTCACTGTATGGGGGATTAGCTATGACATTAACTGTGGTAGATAAACTGGTGTATGACATCATAGGCTGCTCGTCTCATGTATTTGAAGGGGTACCAGAGCCATTCAGCATTGACATGATGTGCTAGGGATAGGACAGCAGCAACAGTCAAGCAGCAGTGAAATATTGACTGGCCTGTATGTTTTTGGCAAAAACTTTTATATTCTTATTAAAACAATTTATTAATCACCCTTAAATTCATATTCTTTGTAGATACACACTTTATCAGTATTGCTAGAGACCATCCCAGCATATTGTTCATTACTTGTGCAAAAGATATCATTAGCTGCTCCGGCAACAGCCACTGCTTCAATATCTGCTGGCCCTATGACACCAGCCACTGCTTCATCATCTGCTGGCCCAATGACACCTGCCACTGCTTCATCATCTGCTGGCCCTATGACATCAGCCACTGCTTCATCAGCTGCTGGCCCAATGACACCAGCCACTGCTTCATCATCTGCTGGCCCAATGACACCTGCCACTGCTTCATCATCTGCTGGCCCAATGACACCTGCCACTGCAAGGGATGACAATGAAGCTGCTCCACCACAGTCACCACCTACTTCATCGGAGTTAAGAGATGCCTTTCATAGGGCAGCAGTATAATTTTTTGATGCTGGGGCTGAATATTACTGCCTCAAGGCTATGCTTTTGTCACTTTTTTTTTATATTACTGAGGAGGTTAGGGTGTAAGGGGTGAAAAATAATCTCTACTGTTTTTCGACAGAAATGGTTAGCAAATTCATTCAAAGCACAAAATTTACGGGAAAAAAAATTGTGTGCCATTGTGAGTGGGTTCACTTGAGACTGGGCTCCAATACGCCTCCGTGGTCTAGTGGTCAGCATGCCTGGCTTCTACGCGGGCCCGGGATCGAATCCCGGCCTGGGCAGTCGGCGTGCAGCTCACCCAGCTGATCATCCTCCCTCTCGGGCTGGTCGATAACTGACTACCTGGGGAAACTGTGGTAGCCCGGATGTCACACTGGCCCTGTGTCCCGGGGTAATGGGCTCCCTCCCACCACAGGCTCAAGGCCCAATGTTACGGAGATGAGCACCGAGGCCATGCGCTGCTACAGCGTATGCCCCAACTTTACCTTTACCTTTATTGGCTCGACTGACAGACATGGCTTTGTATGTCGAAGGTCACTGGCTCAATCTCCACAGCCGGCACTCTCTAACTTGGATTTTTCCGAGTTCCCTAGAGCCTAGATTAATTTATCGGTGTTAAATGAGGAGATTTGCACCGGCACCCAGTCATGGGTGTTACAAGATACGTTGTTACAATCAGGGGCGTCATTTAGCCTTCAAAAGTGGGAGGGACATTAGGGCAGACAGTTATATATATATATATATATATATCTATATATATATATCTATATATATATATATATATATATATATATATATATATATATATATATATATATATATATATATATATATATATATATATATATATATATTTACCATCATTAGCTTATAACACCTTTAGGCACTGATCATATTTGCATTTTATGTAGTCTGTGATGCAGGCAGGATATTCATTAGCACCTAATTAGACTCATGCTGCTCTCCAGTGCTCTCTGATGAACTCACAATCAAAGATGTAGTATACCTATATGGTAGCATTGAGTAATCTTAGGTCACTTGGTAAAGTGTTCACCTAGGTCCGACCCAAGCTGACAACATAAACCTAAGCGTGTTTGCAAGCTGAGTGTTTAGAATATTGGCATAATAATAAAAGATGCCGGAAACTGGATTCCACTACTTTATTGAATATATGAATAATTATATACTGAATTTGTAATGGAGCTAAGATAAAAAAAGCTATGTTTTCAGCGGTCATACCATGATCTCATGAAAATAATTAGCTTGACATATATAATTAATTACTACGTATTTTGGTATGATGACCATTGCACGTTAATACCATAGCTTTGCGAGCATTGAGTAATCTTAGGTCACTTGGTAAAGTGTTCACATAAGTCCGACCCAAGCTGACAACATAAACCTAACCATGTTTGCAAGCTGAGTGCTTAGAATATTGGCATAATAATAAAAGATGCTGAAAACTAGATTCCACTAATAGAGTAATTATATACTGAATTTGTAATGGAGCCAAGATAAAAAAGCTATATTTTTCAGTGGTCATACCATGATCTCATGAAAATAAATAGGTTGACATATATGATTAATTACTACGTATTTTGTTATGATGACTATTGCACATTAATACCATAGCTTTGAATCCAATGATGAATATCTTCAAGCAAGACACAGATAGCAACAGATTGGTCACCAATTCACTCAGTAAACACAATACTCCAGAAAAGTATACACTGAATTCACAATAAAGTTGTTTTTCCACTTGGAACTTTGTAAACAGAAACCAAGTAACCTCGTTTTACTTCACTCATAAGTCATGATGTTCGCGATGTGGTCACCTCGACCTTTCGTTCCTCCTCCCTCACACTGGCAGACGTCTCTAACAAGCTCTCTTACCACCATTATCTCAATATGAATAACCGGCAGCAATAATTATAAATCATATTCTAAATGACATTTTAATGCAATTTTAATGTCATCTTTTTCATTTGCATGTGTGTACCTTTCTGCTACAAATAAAAGTTTTTTTCCCATGTTTTGTTTTCCTTAACTCGAATATTTCACATTTTAATCAATAACAAAGGCATCAAACACTAATTGTATGTTCAAACTATGTTTATTTTTTTTTTCTGTTGACATAAACTACATCGTTGTCCTTTGGTGCCATTATTTTCACATGGGTACAGTCTATCACTCCCACAACACCGGCAAGTTGGTAGAATTCTGCTTGCTTTACACGGATCTCCACCCTATCAAGGGGAGACTGGATAAACCTCCCGACTACCTACGGGTCACTGTGGGCGGCCAGAGTTTCCGCAATCACCCTGCTTACACTACTGTGACTTACCCCCTAACTCATCACTTGAACACTGCAGCATTTTTCCTGTAGCCAAGTACCTTTAAGTCAAAATCACTTTCAACCCCGGGGTGAGGGAATGCTCCCTTTGAACTGGATCTTGTAGCTCTCTTCTCACCAAATCAGTCACATACTCCATTCCTGCACGGTCTAATATGTATGTCTTGACAAGTTCACCATCGTTATACAGTTCCAAAGCGCCCTATCAAAATCTAAATTGCGGAGGCGGGCTGGACGAGGAAGTCCGGTGGCCATGTTGATATGGGTCTGGGTCTGGGATTCACTATTAACTTTACTATTAAGTGTTTAGAAGTCCTCGCCAGCACTCTCAAGTTAATACCAAAGTTAAGAGTAGGTATTAGGCTAATAGTTGTTGAGGATACACTTTGAGAGTGAAGTTAATACCAAAGTCGAAAGTTAATACCAAGTTTAGTATTAATAGTTGTCGAGGATACGGGCCCAGAAGGGTGAAGGATAAAATGAGAAATGCGTATTGAAGGGAGGACGGTGACAGGGGTCAAGGAGGTGGTTCAGAGGGAGGGGAGGGGGGCTAGTGATGGTTATTATGGTGGTCGTCAGGGGGTCGTTAAGGCACCTTGGCACTGGCAGCAGCAGGGCCAAGCCGAAGGTGCCACGCGAGGAGAAAAAGGGAAGCAACCGCGAGGAGAAAACAGGCGAGAAAGGAAAACAAGAGATGGAAAATTGAGGGAAAACGAAGATAAATGGAGAATGTGATGGAAAACTGAGGGAAAAAGTGGGAGAACAGTTAAGGAAAGTTAACAATGAAAAATATGAAGGAAAATGGGAAGCGACCAAAAGAAGAAACGTGAAAACTAGTAAAAGAGGAAAATACATGATCGAAAACTGAGGAGAAACAAAGCTAAATGAAAAAAAAATAGAGGAGAGTAAGGGAATAAGAGAAAACACGGCAAAGGTAAGACAATTAAACATAAAGGGAAAATCCAATATTAAAGTAAAGTATGAGAGAAGTTACGGAGACTAGATGTAAAAAATAGAAAAAAAAAGAAAAAAATAAGAAAAATAAATATGCTAAAAATAAGGAATAAAGTGATTAAATGACACGGGGAGACAGGCGAATATGAAAATGGAAATGGATGTTGAAAAGAAAAAGGAGAGAAAAAGCACACACACACACACACACACACACACACACACACACACACACACACGCACAGATATACGAAAGCAGACACGAATCTGGAAGATATAAAATGGAGAAAACAAGAAGAAAAAGACAAAGCGACTCAAGAACATTGAAAAGTGATACAAAAAAAAAGGAAGGAAAAAGTGATACGCAAGGAAAAAAAATAACAGGAAACAAAAGCCTCGGAGGAAAGTGAAATGTGTGTGAATGGGGAAGAAAGATTTCAGCGTAAAAAGCGAAAATTAAGTAAAAGTGCGAGTAATGAATAAAGTTGCCGAGACTTGAACGTCCGCCACGAAAATATCGACGAGAGTGAAAATGTAAAGAAAGAACGCGCAGCAAAGTTTTTTATAAAGAAAAATAAGGACGAAAAACTGCAAAGCAAAACTACACATGAAATTAAAGGAACAAAAAAAGTAACAAAATAAAAATCGAAGGACATACATACAAATAAAGAGTTTTTGGGACATGGATAAAAAGCGATAAAAAAAAAAAAAATGTTTTCAGACTGGAAAACAAATACTGGAAAACAGGGACTGATGGAGTGCCTCCTATTGTCCTTAAAGACTGTGCCTCCGTGCTGTCACCCTGCCTGGTCAAACTCTTTCGCCTCTGCCTGTCAACATCTACCTCTCCTTCCTGCTGGAAGTATGCCTTCATACAGTCTGTGCCTAAGAAGGGTGACCGTTCCAATTCCTCAAACTACCGTCTTATAGCTTTACTTTCTTGTCTATCTAAAGCTTTTGAATCAATCCTTAACCGGAAGATTCAAAAGCACCTATCCACTTCTGACCTTCTATCTGATCGCCAGTATAGGTTCCGCAAGGGGCGTTCTACTGGTCATCTCCTAGCCTTCTTAACTGACTCTTGGTCATCCTCTCTTAGCCATTTCGGTGAAACCTTTGCTATTGCGCTGGACATATCAAAAGCTTTTGATAGGGTCCGGCACAAATCTTTGCTTTCCAAACAACCCTCCTACGGTTTTTATCCTTCTCTCTGTACCTTTATCTCCAGTTTCCTTTCTGACCGTTCTATTTCTGCTGTGGTAGACGATCACTGTTCTTCCCCTAAACCTATTAACAGTGGTGTCCCACAGGGTTCTGTCCTATCTCCCACTCTCTTTCTGTTGTTCATTGATGATCTTCTTTCCAAAACGAACTGTCTTATCCATTCCTACGCCGATGATTACACTCTGCATTACTCAACTTCTTTTAATAGAAGACCCACCCTGCAGGAACTTAACGATTCAAGGCTGGAGGCAACAGAACGCTTAGCCTCAGACCTTACTATTATTTCCGATTGGGGCAAGAGGAGCCTGGTGTCCTTCAACGCCTCAAAAACACAGTTTCTCCACCTATCCACTCGACACAATCATCCAAACAACTATCCCCTATTCTTTGACAACACTCAGCTATCACCTTCCTCAACACTAAACATCCTCGTTGTATCCTTAACTCAAAATCTCAACTGGAAACTGTAACGGTGTAAGGCTTGGTTGTGGGGAGCTCAGACAGGGCTTTGGTGAAATGTATTCTTAACCTAAAAATACAGCGAGCGTTGGAGAGAGAGCCGAGACCAATAGGTCTGTGTCAGTCGAGCTCTCGGGAAGGAGTGGCGAATTTGAGGTTGGAAAATAATGAAGTTGCAATTGGTCACGTACGTCAAGGTGACCTCTAAGCTTGATGAAATGCTTTGTATACATACTGAAACGAACGGACGATAAACACTGACGGATGACAATCCTACAGAGGTGGCGTGATCTCTCTCTGAAGTGGGTTTTTTCCACTATACCTGCATTCCTAATCCATGGTGATAGATAACAATGATAATAATACACTGATATAATTACAACTACTATAACACTTATCGGTCACCTACCACTGATCGCGACCTCGCTACATCCAAAAAAATCTAATTAGTAGTTGACCCGACATAGTGTGAACATGTTGAGCAGACTGCTTATGGCACAAGTATATTAAAACAATGGCTGAGCAGGAATATTCGCATAGTAATGATATAAATAATGAGAGGTAACACCAGCGGGTGCGACATAAATCCTAGAAAAAAATCTCTCAATGGATAAACATAAAGACACAAGTATCTGTAGTTAACAAGTGGCATTGTTCCAGAACATGAAATGCTTTTTTTTTCTTGCGTGAGAAAAAAAATTACCTAGCCAGTGGCTTCCCTGCATCCTGTCGCCTCGTTTGAACAACCAAATAATCGTGCAGGACAGAGTTCCTCCTAAGAAGGTAGCACACGACGACGAGACTGACGAACATCAGAAACATTGGTACAAAAATTCCAGGGTGCAAGTAGGTGAGGTGCAAGTATTCATACAGCGTTTCCTCCAGAGTATCTGCAAACTCTGTTTCGTTTGCAAAAGACAATGAATTAAGGGAATTAGTCACATAAGAGATGCTGGAGAAGTGAATGTTATCGAGAGACCGTAGAGGAAACACTCGATGGGAAATATTGGCCGTGAAAACCAGACGGATCCGGGACGGGTACGTTGTTATGTTAGTGGAGCGGATATAGCATGCTTCCGCTATGGCATAGTGACCAATTACCCGGTGATAAGTGGTACCCTCCGGGCAGATTACTGATACATAGAAGGACTGAGGAAAATATAAATAATGTAGACCATGAAAGTTCTTATGGAAAACAGGTGTTGGGGGTAGTTGCTTGTAAGGGCACAGGGAAAGAGCGTCAGACGCGTTCACCCGGGTGAGGGCGATCTCGCACACTCCTCCCCGAACCGGTAGGAAGTCAAAAAGAGACGCAGAGCAACATAATCGCCTGAAGACCGTCTCTTTGCAATGTTGCAATAGTGAGTAGCTACCCGTTGAATACAGAGCAAAATCCTTCGCGATTAAGACAAGAGACGGGGACGTGTCCAGGGCTAACACACTGTCCTTAGCGGAGAAAGGAAATGGAACAATTTCGTGTGCCTCAAACACGTCCGCCGTCTGAAACGGAACATGAATGATTATGGCATCGGGCGTGAGGCTGGACTCAATCAAGGGGTAAAAATATTGACTCATGTCTGGTTGTACAATGGCTTGAGACTATAATTTTGATACCCGATATGGACAGTCGTTCTCAAATCGTGTAGAGGGAACAAGGCAGGTGTGACTCTACCGTGCGCCGCATCTACCATGTTGCTAATAACCTGCTGATTCGCCGTTGCGACAGAGTTAATGACTTTTTCCAGTACATGCAAGGCCTGATCTAGGAGGAGAAACTGATGCACCTGGTCGATCTGTTTGACAACTATGTTGACAACCTCTACCATCTTATTTGTCTGCTCTAGCAGTTCCTCAATGTGCGTATGCAATCGCGCAAGTTTTCTACAATTGGCGTTGATGACCCTGCGATCTCGGGCAGCAAAAGAAAGTACACGATTGTAGTGGTCCCGCAAATCGCACACGTCATCGTCGGTTGCCGTCCCGAAAAGGAACTTTGAGGCGGACCCAACGATGTTGAGCAACCCCCTCTTTACCCGAGAGTGAACTGAGTGAAAACTATAGTCTCTGTGTACTTCATCAACCTTTCCCCGTAAGAACAGAATCCTATCCTCCAGTAGCTGAAAAATATCCAGAGAGTTGGTACTAGAAAGTGCCTTTGATTCCCTAGTCTTGGTAGCCCGTATGGCGTCTGCCATGCCGAGTAGTTTTTTTCTGAGACTATCCTGATTGTGTCAATGGTGTTGGTCAAGGAAGTATATGGATATTTCAAGAGGAGCACATCTTCTATGAGGAAGACCTCCCCTATGTGTGCCGGGAGGGCGCCAGGGTTCAGGTGGATGGGTGTCGTTGCAAGTAGGGAGCCGAGGTACAACAAAATGATCAGAAAACGCAACATCATGATCTGAAAGCGGTGGGAATGAAGTATTTAAACTCGTGGTCTCAAGTTATAGCTATGGGTGTTGGGATTATCTTGTTGAACATTTGACTCTGAGGGGGAATTACTAATATCAAGGTCCAAGGGTGAGGAAATTACTTTCAGACGATCACTGTGAACTTCTAGACTGACTCCACTATTTGGCTCAAGAACCTCGAACCTATTTCCCCTGACATTCCGAACAACTCGGTAAGGACCCACAAATTTAGCCCCCAGTTTCGAACTCCTTTCCGCTTGCTTAATCATGACTGTGTCACCCTCTTTTATTTCCACCGGGACGGCCTGTTTGTGTTGTTTTGACATCATTTCAACCTTTGTAGCTTTTAACGTACTCCTAACCTCTGAGTGTATCTTAGAAAAAATATGCATCTGTTGTTGCGCGTACTTATCAATGTTATAGAAAGGTTGGTGTGGTTTTGTTAGGAGGTCGTACGGAAGACGTTTCTCCACCCCATATAGGATGTAGTAGGGAGATTTTACCGTAGAGTCGCTAACCAACGTATTTATGGAAGCGGGTATTTGCGATAGCCAATCCTCCCAGTTATCGTGGAGATCGTTCACGATAGGTCTGAGGACCTGTAAGATTTTTCGATTCGCCCTCTCCGCCAACCCATTAGCAGCTGGGTGGTATGCTGTGATGAAGGATTGCTTAAACTGAGTGCATATTTCGTCCAATACCGTGTTTATAAACTCGGTGCCATTGTCACTCAAAAGAACTCGAGGACACGAATGTGGACACAACACGTGAGTGACGAGGGCATGCGCCACGCGTGTGGCTGTCTTGTCCTTGAGTGGCGCTAGAACTAGAAACCTAGAGAACTGGTCGACGCACACCAATAAGTAGCGCGAACCATGTTGGCTCAGGGGGAGCTGTAATAAGTCTATATTTACAACATTCCATGGCGCCTCTGGTACTGGGTATTGCAACATAGGTGCTGGCCCTTTTACGGACCCCTTGTGCTTGGCACAAACGACGCATTGTGCGACATGTTTTTCTACATCAACCCGTAATGTGGGCCAGTAATATTTCTGTCTGGTGACAGATAGTGTCTTGTCCCTTCCTGGGTGACCCGCAATGGGTGTGTTATGGACCAGCGTAAGCGTCACGGGGACGTATTTGTCTGGGATGACCAGTTGTTCTATAGGTACAGGTTTGGTTGGTCATGGCCTACAAAGGAGGTTGTCCTCTGATAGGAAAAATTGTGAAAAGGGAACAGGCAATTCAGGAAGGTTTGTTTCGTCTCCCGACTCGAGGGCGTAAATTAACCTCTTCCACACAGGGTGGTCTCGCTGAGCAGTGTGCAGCTCAGGTGAAATGAGGTTGTGGATGACCTCTGGGGTGGTAATCGCGCCTATTGATATATTTCGAGATAAGGCATCTGCGACCACATTTGTTTTCCCGGTGATATATTTTATCTCCGGATTGTATGCTTGGATCGTTAAGAACCATCTTGCCAGACGACCGTGTAGATTTTTACCCTTAAAAAGATCTGTGATGGCCGCGTGGTATGTGTACACCACAATTTTGTACCCCATCACTATGTCTCGAAAATGCTTCAAAGCCCATACAATGGCAAGAGCCTCTAGGAGGGTAACATAATAGTTATTTTACGGAGCTGTTAGTACTCGACTGGCGAACGCTATTACATGCTTTTTGCCGGACTTATCTGTTTGCATAAGAGCGGCTCCTAGTCCACTGGCCGAAGCGTCGGTACAAAGCTGAAAGAGGTCCTTGAAATCTGTAAAGACAAGGACCGGAGCCTGTGTAAGCGCTTTCTTTAAATCCTCAAAGCTCGTTTGTTGAGCTGGGAGCCACTGAAATGGTACGTCTTTCTTTAATAGATGGGTTAGGGGACTCGCGGGTGCTGCGAAGTCCTTAATGAAAGGCCTGTAGTAACCTGCGACTCCCAAGAAAGACCGTACCTTGTCTGTAGACGTTGGTGGAGGGAGCTCGGTAATAGCTTTTGTTTTGTCGTCCACTGTGTGGATGCCGAATTCGTCCACGACATGCCCCAAGAACTTGATCCGAGGCTTTAAGAATTCACATTTGGTGATTTTGAGCTTTAATCCTACCTCTTGAAGTCTGTGAAGGACTGCTTTTAGTGTTTCCATGTGTGCATGCACGTCTTTACTTGCTATGATGATGTCGTCTAAATACACATAGACAGAGTTGCCCAGCAAGTCCCCAAAAATACTATTCATTGTCCTTTGGAAGGTCAAGGGAGCTCCTTTGAGCCCGAACGGCATCCTCGTCCACTCATAGTGGCCATGAGGCGTGCTGAAAGCCGTTATTTCACGGGACTCGGGGGACATAGGCAGCTGCCAGTAGCCACTGACCAGGTCTAGACTCGTAAAGACTTTATTTCCTCTACCGAGACACATCAGAAGATCTCCCAGAAACGGAAGCGGAAAATGATCATCCGCGGTCGCGTTGTTCACACGCCGGAAATCAATCACAGGACGATAAGAACCGTCTTTCTTTGGAACCAGAAACAAGGGTGAATTCCACGATGAGTTCGATTCTTTGATGACACCTTGTTCTAACATCAGATATAAGCTGCTGCACTACTTCCCTCTGACTGTGTGGGAGTTTGTACGCATTTATATATACAGGATTGGTATTGGGTTTTAACTTAATGTGGTGTTCAGCACACTGCGTAGCTCCAAGCGGCTCGCCTGGTAGAGCAAGCGTCCCCCTTTATTGTTCCAGCAGCTGGACTAAGGTTGGCTTAGTTTCGGAATAGTGTGCAACTTTTAGGAACGCCTCTAAATTAGCTGTGTCTTGTTTGTGAGAATCCTGACACGCCGAGGTTATGCCTGAGACTTGGACTGAAGGATATTCAGCTGGTTCCGGGGCTACAGTTTTCCCATACACGAGACACTGGCAAACACTTGCTGCCTTAGGTGAAATGTATTCTTAACCTAAAGATACAGCGTAGCGTTGGAGAGAGAGCCGAGACCAATAGGTCTGTGTCGATCGAGCTCTCTGGAAGGATTGGCGAATTTGAGGTTGGAAAATAATGAAGCTACAATTGGTCACGTACGTCAAGGTGACCTCTAAGCTTGATGAAATGCTTTGTATACATACTGAGAACGAACGGACGATAAACACTGACGGATGACATTCCTACAGAGGTGGCGTGATCTCTCTCTGAAGTGGGGTTTTTCCACTATACCTGCATTCCTAATCCATGGTGATAGATAACAATGATAATAATACACTGATATAATTACAACTACTATAACAAGAAAGGTTACGGGTTAGGGAGAGGCGGGGAGGCAAGGAGAAGGAGAGTGACAGGTGGAATAAGATAAAAAATGAAGAGAGAGGAGACGGAGATTGTATTAAAGGTTTGTAAGAGGCAGCGATAGCGAAACGGGACGGGATGTGCAGAGAAAACGCAATACAGGCATAAGAACGTAAGATTAAAAGAACGTGAGGAGTCCGCAAGAGGCCGTAGAGTCTACACCACAAGTTTTGCCACACACCTTCCCTGTCTATACATTTATCTAACCTCTCTTTACAGGTGTCTATCGAACTGGCACTCACAATCTGACTGTCACGCTTGTTCCACTCATTCACAACACTGTTGGTAAACCAGCACTAGTCCATATCTTTGTTAGTTATGATTCTATCCTACTTAAACATATCACTACGGGTCCTGTCCTTATCTCCCACCACCAGAAGCTTATTGACGTCACTGTCACTGCAGCCCTTCATCCATTTACAAACTTCAAACAAACCTCCACGCGCCCTTCACCTTTGTCATCTTCCTCTGCACACATTCTAACATACTGGTGTCCATTCTGTAGTAAAGGGACATAACTGAACCGCATAGCCGAGATGTAGACGTCTAATTAATGCTAACCAATACAGTTTGGGAGAGAAGAGAGAAAAGACATAAGTCGAAGAGGAATTGGAGGGAAGCAAAAATGAGACAAGAGAGGGGGCAATGAAGATGTAGAGAAAGGGAGGAAGCAGCAAGCAGAAGCCGAAGCAAGTGGGGAGCGACATTCAACGACGGAACCGGCCGAGGAGACAAAGACAGACGCTCGCCATCAGACCAGACACAGACCGTCCAGACAAGGTATTGGAGAACACACAAGATGATGGTCAGTGGGGCAGCATTATGATTACTTTGCTTTGCACAACAGTGGACCCCGCAGCGAGATGGGCATCACAGCAAAACCTGGTGCCTGGTGTGGACTGGGTAGACACAGTTATCCCACAAAGGCTTAAATAAAAAGGGCAAAAGCTGCAGGGGAAAATAATTATAGGAAAGCAAAAAAAGGAAAAAGAGCAGAAGGAAAGGAAGGAAGGGAGGAAAAAGACTGATGAAGGGAGAAAATGAAGGAAAAGATGACGATTAGTGAGAAAAGATGTATGACCATAGCAGCAAAGAAACAAAACATTGATAAGAAAGGGAAAAAAAAGGAAAAGGATGAAAAGAAAGACAACAAGCAGGAAATGCGGAGAGGAAAGGGATAAGGAGGAGGAAGAAGAGGAGGAGAGAAAAGCAAGGAAAGGGCGAAAGGAGAGGAAGAGGAAACAAACACCAAGTACATACAATGAAGAGGAACAGAGTGGTAAGACAGAGGTGGACAGACAATGGGAGAGGGGAGTCTCATGTGTGACAAATAGGACGCAAGTTAAAACCAGCGGACACAAGGAGCCTTTTGTCAGAACCCTTGTCTCGGAACCGTGTAACGTCATCAGTGAACTGCTGGACAATCGTAGCCAAGAGTGGGGCGACTGTGTGTCCTTAGGTCGGTGTCCGTAGACGCTACCGACTCGCATCGATTATTTCTACTGCCAAAAATGAGGTCAAACGCGTTCTCGTGAGTGTTTTTAGAGTTCATGTCAAACGTGTCAAACACCCACCACTCTTTCACTTCATATAATTTTTTGCCTCCTCCTCTTCTTCCTTTACCAGGCTATTTTTTTATTATTATTACGTCACTCGATGCTAAGAAAAATCCCAGGTTATTTTTCAGTTACATAAGAAACAAAAAAGCTGTTAAAAATAATATCGGCCCACTACTATTAAGTGGCAATACGATTAGTGATGATAAAGGCATGGCGTCGGTCCTAAATTCAACCTTTAGTAGCGTATTTACAAAAAAGGACGTGACATCGAAAAAAAAAATTCAAAACCCTGAAGAACATAAGCTTGCATTGACCGACATTGATATCAGCGAAGTGCGTGCGTACCTGCAGAAAATAGATCCAAATAAATCTCCGGGCCCCGACAATTTATCTCCTCGCGTGTTGAGAGAATGTAGTCAACAGCTAGAATTACCCATAACATTAATATTCAACAAGTCATTAGCACAGGCCAGTGTGCCTCTCGAGTGGAAAAATGCCAATATTACTCCGATCTTTAAAAAAAGAGATAAAAAACAAGCCAGTAATTATCGTCCTATCAGCCTTTCGTCTGTCCTAATTAAACTATTCGAAAAAATAATCAGGGATAAAATTATCACTTTCCTTGAAACAAATGATTTGATAACTGATAGTCGGCACGGATTTCGTAGTAATCGGTCTTGCCTTACCAACCTATTAACTTTTTTCAACGATGTTTATACATGTTGGGACGCCCGAAGCCCATATGACGTAATTTACCTAGATTTTCAGAAAGCGTTTGATAAAGTTCCTCACGTTAGGCTTATTTCTAAACTGTGTTCCCACGGTATTAACGATCATCTATGTGCGTGGATTCATGACTGGGTTACCGACAGAGAACAACGTGTAGTTCTTAATGGTGAAGCATCGGATTGGCAACCCGTCACCAGTGGCGTGCCCCAAGGTTCGGTCCTGGGGCCAACACTATTCATAATTTATGTGAACGACTTAGAAACTGATATTCTATCAAAAGTAGCCAAATTCGCCGACGACACCAAATTAGGAGGTACGGTAATGAACAGTGAAAGTTGCGAAAAGATTCAATCAGACTTAATAAGACTTGCCGACTGGAGCGAGACATTGCAAATTAGTTTTAACGCAGATAAATGTAAAGTAATGCACATAGGTGAAAAAAATCAGAACTTTAAATATCAGATTCAAGGACATGAGCTCAGCGAAGTAAAACAAGAAAAAGATCTTGGTGTCATTATCAGTAAAACTCTTAAAATGAGTGATCAATGTTCTGCAGCGAGTAAAACAGCTAATATGATGTTAGGATAAATCTCAAGAAACTTTGATTATAAATCACCCTAACTTATGAAGAGATTATATTTAGCATTTGTAAGACCACACCTATAATACGCCGTTCAGTTCTGGTCACCGAACTATATCAAAGATCAAGTTTTGCTAGAAAGGATACAGCGACGAGCAACCAAACAAATTCCAGCGCTCCGAAATTTGCCATATGACGAGCGTTTAAAGCGTTTAGATATGTTCTCCCTAAAAAAGCGAAGGATAAGAGGGGACTTAATTGAAGTGCTCAAAATCCTTAATGGATTCGACAATATTAACCCAGATAGTCTATTTCAAAGAGACACCAACACAATAACACGCAGCAAAGGTATGATGTTAAAGGGAAACCGATGTAACACATTGGTGCGCAAAAGTTTTTTCAATAACAGAGTCGTCGATCACTGGAATAGACTCCCACCGTCAGTAGTTAGCGCACAGAGTATCAATAGCTTCAAATCTTCATTGGATAAGTACTTCAGGGATATAAGATTATACTGACCCTTCTTCGCATGTTTTCAGACAGATTGCAGCAAGACGTCAACCTAAATTCATATTATTCTCCCCCACAACCTAGATTGCAAGTAGCGTAAGTTAATAATAGAGTAAAGCAACAGTTAATGTCCGCATGACAGGTGGAGTGAGGTGTGGGTGCAGTAAGGTGACAGGTTACTGGTGCCGTGCCAAGTACCGCCGGTAAAACGAGGATCAAGCCTCCACCTGTGCCCCTGAAACTACACCTCACCCATCGTGAGTATTAGGGGGGATCCTGAGGCTGCCCTGTGCAGCCCACTCGTCCTCTTCCATTCTCCTTGTGTTTCTGTGTTCCTATGTATTTATGTAATGAAGTCATTTTCCCCCACAGCTTAGGTTACCAGTAATGTAAGTTAAGGGTAGTAATTTCCTCTTATTTCTCTCTTTACTGTAAAATTTCCATGTCCCTTTCTTCCTTAAAGGTACATGGTGTTCTCTTCTAACTATTTCCTGCCGGCACGTTGCCGGAGGGAGAGGTGGGTGGGGAGGAGCCTTCATCTTTTCTGTCCTGTCCTGCCACACGTAGATTACTAGTAGAAGCGGTAGTAAACAGACAGCCTCGCCATAGACCGATAGGTCTTCTGGTGTCTGTTCTTCCTATGTATTCCTCCTCCTCCTCCTCCTCCTCCTCCTCCTCCTCCTCCTCCTCCTCCTCCTCCCCCCCCAGACAAAAATAATAGTCACTTACCTCGCTGAGGTCAAGGGGACACTTTTCTTCAGACGCTTCATTAAACAATTTTTTTTTTCTTCATTTAATCGCCCCACCTCCTCCTTCACCCTTCACCCTGCCAACAGAAAAAGGGAGAAAATGGTTGGCTGTGTTTGTGTAGGGACGTGGAAATGGTCGCTTGGTGTTGTGCACGGGGGTAAGGTGTTGGTGCATGGTTTTAAGTAAGTAGCATGGAAATGGCCGCTTGGTGTTGTGCACGGGGGTAAGGTGTTGGTGCATGGTTTTAAGTAAGTAGCATGGAAATGGCCGCTTGGTGTTGTGCATGGGGGTAAGGTGTTGGTGCATGGTTTTATGTAAGTAGCATGGAAATGGTCGCTTGGTGTTGTGCACGGGGGCAAGGTGTTGGTGCCTGGTTTTATGTGAGTACCATGGAAATGGTCGCTTGGTGTTGTGCATGGGGGTAAGGTGTTGGTGCCTGGTTTTATGTGAGTAGCATGGAAATGGTCCCTTGGTGTTGTGCACGGGGGTAAGGTGTTGGTGCATGGTTTTATGTGAGTAGCATGGAAATGATTAATTGGTGTTGTGCACGGGGGTAAGGTGTCGGTGCATGGTTTTATGTGAGTAGCATGGAAATGATTAATTGGTGTTGTGCATGGGTATGATAATAATTTTGTGTAAGGGGAAGATCATAACTGGGCACTCGGTTTCTCTCTGCTGTTGTTTTCTTTGCTGTTTGTTGTTTGAAATATGGAGTTTTAATATTACACTTTTTTCGTTGTTGTTTTTTGTTGATACTACTCTTTTTTATTATCTCTTTCAATTGTTGTTGTTGTTTTTATTCCTGCCATTGCCGCTTTTAGTCTCATTGCTGTTCGCCGTTTCAAGACAAGGGGTTTAAGTATCTTTGTTTTTGTCGCTTTTTTTTTTTTGGTGGTCTTATTTTCCCTCTTTTTTTGTTGTTGTTGCATTATTTTCCTTCACCTGTTGTTTTCTATTATTGTCACTGCTGCTTTAATTCTTATTTGCAGTTTCACGACGCGGGGCTTCAATGTCACTGCTCTTTTTCTCGCTGGTGTCATTACTGTTCCTGCTGCTGTTGTTGTTGTTACTGTTTCTTTGAAAGGCAGTTTGTTGTTCCTGTCACCGCTGTTTTCATTCTTTTTGTTTGTTGTTCAGTAGAGCTTCAGTATCGCTTTATTTCCTGTTGTTGTTGTTGTTTTCTTGACACTGTGTTGGTAACATTTCTTTCCACTGCTGGTGTAACGGGCTTGTCGGGGGGCATTTAAAGGGTTTTGATTAAGACTTCAGCTTCCTTAAGGCGAGTTATATTCGTAGCCTTTATGTACAAGAAGCGTCGGAGCGAGAGCGACTGTCGTTGTGTGTCAGTCGGACTCTCGTGAAGGAGTGGCGAGTTACAGGTTGGAAAATAATTGTTACAATTGGTCACGTATGTCAAGGTGACCTCCGCGCACCATCGGAGTGCGAAGTATACAAAACTGAGACGGTAAACACTGACGGACGACATCCCTATAAGGTGGCGTGATCTATCTGTCGTGGGTTTTTCCATTGACAATTGTATGCCTAATTCGTGGTGATATTAAATAATAATAATACATTGATATCCTACTATAACACTGGTTCTTATTCCTGTCACTACTGCTTTTACTCCTATTGTTATTTTATTCTTGCTTGCTGTTTCACAACACAAGGTTTTAATATGACTTTCTCGCTGCCATTATTACTATTACCGCTCCTGTTGTTGTCGTTGCCGCTGTTCCTCGCCGTCGGGCTACTGGTTTAATATCCTGCCACTTACTGATGGTGCATCGCGGCCGCCGTGGTTAATATGGTCATTACTCGCCGGGTTTAATCTCTCGTGGGAGGCGGCGGCGACTTGGACTAGTTTCATATTTTGTCTACGCTAAACCCACGCGGCGGCGTGGTGGGCTGAGGGTGTGGGTTTGTTGGCGTTGGGTTAGAGCTGGTTTCTTGGGAGGGGGGTTGTTGGCGTTGTTTTAGAGCTGGTTTCTTGGGAGGGGGGGTTGTTGGCGTTGGGTTAGAGCTGGTTTCTTGGGAGGGGGTTGTTGGCGTTGGGTTAGAGCTGGTTTCTTGGGAGGGGGTTGTTGGCGTTGGGTTAGAGCTGGTTTCTTGGGAGGGTTGTTGGCGTTGGGTTAGAGCTGGTTTCTTGGGAGGGGGTTGTTGGCGTTGGGTTAGAGCTGGTTTCTTGGGAGGGGGTTGTTGGCGTTGGGTTAGAGCTGGTTTCTTGGGAGGGGGGTTGTTGGCGTTGTTTTAGAGCTGGTTTCTTGGGAGGGGGGTTGTTGGCGTTGGGTTAGAGCTGGTTTCTTGGGAGGGGGGGGGGTTGTTGGCGTTGGGTTAGAGCTGGTTTCTTTGGGAGGGGGGGGGTTGTTGGCGTTGGGTTAGAGCTGGTTTCTTGGGAGGGGGGGGGTGGTTGGCGTTGGGTTAGAGCTGGTTTCTTGGGATTGGGGGGGGTTGTTGTCGTTGGGTTAGAGCTGGTTTTAGAGCTGGTTTCTTGGGAGGGGGTTGTTGGCGTTGGGTTAGAGCTGGTTTCTTGGGAGGGGGGGGGGGTTGTTGGCGTTGGGTTAGAGCTGGTTTCTTGGGAGGGGGTGGGGGGGGGGTTGCATCCTAACCACTACAATCGCATTTACTGCTACAATAAAATAAGGAGTCAATGAAAAAAAAGGTGACCTGAGTAGCCTTGACGTCCCTCTACTGCTTCTGGGGTGAGGCGCGGCGGCAGGTGGCCGATGACACAGGTGGGGAGAGGGAACAGGTGTGGGGAGGGGAAGGTGACGTGATCATGCTTGAGTTATCTGGGGAGGAGGAGACGAGGGACGAAAAGGGCGAACCAGAATAAGGAAGTGAGAGAGGGAGACGAAGAAAAAGGGAAATAAAAATAGATGTTTAAGGGTATTCCCTTTTCCTTCTTTTGATACCTCTCAACTTCACGGCCTACTTTATGTCCTCCTTATCTATATGTTTTCCTTTTTTCCCTTTCTTCGATTCTCGTTATTGTTTTCTTCTTACTCTTCTTTATGTTTATGTTCTTTCACTTCTTCCTCCTCCTCCTTTCTTATCCTTTTTCTCTTCCAGCTTCTGTTTTTAAACTTTCCTTCCTAATATTTTTCCTTTATTTACTCTTTCTTCTTTCCCCTCTTCTTCTTCTTTTCAGTCTCCTACTTAACCTTCACTTCCTCCTCCTCCTCTTTACTCTCCACCCTATCTCCTCTTCACCTCCCCTCATCCTCCTTTTAGCACCACCACAACCACCACCACTATCAACACTACCACCTTCACCTCACCTTACTCCTCTACCTACTTTTCCTCCTCTTGTACCCACCCCCTCCCCACCACCACCACAATCTTACCCTTTCTACTCCCTCCCTCTTCCTTCCCCTCACCCCCATTATTTCCCCTTTCCGTCCCCGCCCCAAGAAGATCAACATTTCAAGGGAACACAAGAGGCCATTACATTCCCGCCCCCTCTCCTAGGCACGAGGCAAGGGGGGGAACCGAACCCGGGCCCGCACCCACCGCCGAGCCATGACATGACGCCGGATGGAGGCTGCAAAAAGGCGATCGTGGGAAGCCTAGGAAAGGCAATACACTTCTTTTTTATATTGAAGGAGTTTTGTATTTATTATTCACGCACTGACTTGAAGCGGCGGCGTGGGACAAAAAGGGTGACTGGGTGAAAGTTATTGGTGCTTAGAGATTTAAGTTTGTTTTTTTTTCTCACATGGCGTTGCAATGTTGGAAATAGAGATGATAGGAGACTTATTGGTTGGTATAGATTTTTTTCATATGGACTCGGGGTGTTGAGGAAAAAAAAGTGATATAATTGGAAACCTTTTGGTGGATGTAAAATTTAGTTTATTTGTTAGTGTTTTATTGCAGTTTAATTGGAGTGAGTTTTTTTGTGTTTGATTATGTTTTTCCTTCGATTTATGATGTGTTTATAGATTAAGTATTTCTGACGGCAATATTTTCTCCCTTGTATTGTATCCCGATTGTTGTTTTGTTGTAATTATTGTATTATTTATGTATGGTTCCCTTGATTTATTACTTTATGAACATATAATGCAAATAAAGCACATTCAAGGGAAGGTTACTCGCGGCTATACTGCTATTCCTCCTAATGATGGCTTTTGTGTTTTGTCTTTTTACGACTGTTTGTCTTTCGTCCATATCCACCTTTGTTTATTGTTTTCTTTGCCTGCCTTTGGCTGTATTTGCGCTCTCTCTCTCTCTCTCTCTCTCTCTCTCTCTCTCTCTCTCTCTCTCTCTCTCTCTCTCTCTCTCTCTCTCTCTTTCTTTCTTTCTTTCTTTCTTTCTTACAACTAACAATAAACACAGCAATACTCTCCTTCCTCTTTAGGCTCGCTCCCCTTTTCCATCCCCACCTTCTCTCCCTTCCCTCTCCCCTTCCTTCTCTTCCCTCTCTTCCCCTATCCTCAACCTTCCCCTCTCTTTCCCTTCTCTTTCCGTTCTACCTCAAATTGGTCACGCAATCCACCCTGGGAGGGAATGGGGAAGAAGAGGGGGAGGGGAAGTAGGAAGGAATATAATACGAGAAACAAATGAAATCAGCGAGAGAAAAAACTGCAAGGAACGAGAGAAAGTTAAAGAAAAAAAATAAGAAATGAAGAAAGTGAGGAGTGACGGAAAGGGAACGAAGGAAGGGAAATGAAATAATGAAGAAATAAAGGAATAAAGTTGGGTAAAAAAGGAAAGAAAGAAGGGAAATCAAGAAATTGGGAACGATTTAAGAAAAGCGTTAAAAAGGAAATAGTCCTTGAACCTGGTCTCAAAATTTTAGCCATCGGTACCATATTTGGTCAGGAAATCTCAGTGATTAACTGAAAGACAAATGTCTATAATCTTCGACAATGCATGAGAGCATTCTATATCTCTCAGCCCTCCTGTGATATGAGCCATTTCTTAGGTGTCACTTGTGACTCTTCGTCGCGTGACTTAGAGGTTTTTTCTTTCCTGTAGCACAATACATTACCTTTGGTAGGGCATGTTCTATATCGAAATGAAGCCTTACGAAAAGAAGTTTCAGAATAATATAGCATGTTTGAATATCTGCGTAATGGCTAACTTTAATTATAGGAATATAGACTGGGAAGACCTAATGGGTGACCTGGAAGCCGAGGATTTTCTTGAAGTTATACAATATAATTTCCTTAAGCAAGTAGTTACTGAGCCTACCAGAGGAGATAACATATTAGACTTAGTCCTAACCAATGATGGGAACTTGCTACGTGAGTTGGAGGTGGGCGGAGAGTTAGCAAATAGTGATCACAGAACGGTTCGTTTTATCTGAGACTGGGCGGGAGCCCGCGAGCCAGACCCAGTGTTAGTGCCAGATTTTAAAAGAGCAAATTACGAGGGGCTTCGAAGACATCTTGAAGGGGTAAACTGGGATAGTTTAGGGATTCATGAGGGAGCGAACTGCGGATTGGAGAGCCAGGAGAACCAGGTAGAAATGTCTTACAATAATTTAGTTAGAGTAATAGTAGAGGGGCAAGGACAGCATATACCAGAGCGAACACTTAGAAAAGAAAACAATGACCCTAAGTGGATGACTCGTGGACTAAAACGCGAGATAGGGTTAAAGAAGGGAATTTATCAGAAAATAAAGAATGGTGAAACACATCTCAGGGGCCGGTACGTCGAACTATCTAGACTAGTTAAGCAAAACACCAAGATAGCAAAAAGGAACTATGAGATCAAAGTAGCAAATGAGGCGAAAAGTAATCCTAAGGGCTTCTTTCAGATAGAACAAAAACACGGAAGAAAATTGGACCGCTGAAAACAAACACAGGCAAGCCAGTGGAAAATTACGAAAATATTAGCACATTGTTGAACGACTACTTCCTTTCAGTATTCACACAGGAGGATCGAACGACTATACCGGAAAGGGTTCAGGTGTACGAGGGCGAGGATGGCGATAAATTGAGGGATATAATCATTACCAGGCAAGTAGTTCAGGATGACATAGATAAGCTTAAGAGGAACAAGTCGCCAGGTCCTGACGGGATATTTCTGAGGGTGTTAAAGGAATTAGGTGAGGTACTCAGTAACCCACTAACTGACATCTTTAAGATGTCGGTATATACTGTCGGTATATGTGCCAAGCCTATGGAAAGTAGCTAATGTGACGCCGATTTTCAAAAAGGGGGACAGGTCAGTTGTTTCAAACAATCGCCCAATTAGCTTAAAATCGGTTATAGGCAAGATGCTGGAGTCCATAATTGGCAGGAACATTCGGGAGCATCTAGAGAAACATAGCTTAATTCACGAATCGCAGCATGGGTTCACAAAAGGTAGGTCATGCCTCACCAATCTCTTGTCCTTCTACAATAAAGTATTTGAGGCAGTTGACAGAGATGAAAATCATGATGTAATCTATCTTGATTTTAGTAAAGCGTTTGACAAAGCTCCTCACCAACGACTGTTGCTTAAATTACAGGCTCACGGAGTAGAGGGTAAAGTTTTGAACTGGGTCAAGGCGTGGCTAAGCAATAGGAAGCAAAGAGTGAAAATCAACGGTAAAAGATCTGACTGGGGATGTGTTACGAGTGGGGTCCCACAAGGTACGGTATTAGGTCCACTTTTGTTTATTATTTATATCAATGACTTAGCTACAGAAATTAGTAGTGATGTTAGTAAGTTTGCAAATGATACCAAGATCGGTAGAGTAATTGAGTCGGATCAAGACGCTAGTATTCTCCTGGCTGACCTAAAGAGATTGTATGACTGGGCGGATAAATGCCAGATGGAGTTCAATGTAGGGAAGTGCAGTATTCTGAGTGTAGGTAGGAACAACCCCTCACATAACTATTGCTTAAATGACACTCTCATAAGCAGGTCTGGGTGCGAGAGGGATTTAGGGGTCTTAGTGAGCTCTGATCTCCGTCCAAGGGCACAATGCATTCAAGCTAGAAATCGAGCAAATAGGGTACTGGGATTTATTTCAAGGAGCGTAAGCAACAGATGCGCCGAAGTCTTCCTCAAACTATATTTAGCATTAGTTAGACCTCATCTTGACTATGCGGTTCAGTTCTGGTCACCTTACTATAGAATGGATATCAAAAAGCTAGAATCGGTGCAGAGGAGGATGACTAAGATGATTTAGGGGTTGAGAAACTTGCCATACGAGGAAAGACTCAAACAGTTAAATTTGCATTCTCTAGAAAGGCGAAGGGTGCGTGGACACATGATCGAGGTTTATAAATGAATGAAGGGCTTTAATAAGGGAGACATTCATAAGGTTTTGTTGGTAAGAGAACCGGGTAGGACACGAAGTAATGGGTTTAAACTGGATAAATTCAGAGTCAACGGGGACACAGGCAAAAATTGGTTTACAAACCGGGTGGTGGATGAGTGGAATAGGCTTAGCAGTCATGTGGTGAGTGGCAATACAACTGTCACATTAAAAAATGGATTAGATAAATTCATGGACAGCGATATTAGGCGGGATTAGATATCTTCAATTAATCAAATCTTCAGGTGATACATGAAGTCATGTATGACTTTGAAGAACACTGTAAATAATGTACCTAAATATACAATGATATGCTATGTAATGGATATTATATTCATTAATCAAAAGATTGCAACGCCATTTCTATGGTTTTACTCACATTTCAAAAAACTTAAGCCCGATTTCAGACATGTATCACTTGAAGATTCTTTAACGTTTTGTTCGTTAACATGACTTTCATAGTGGTTACTTTAACGTCAAATAACTCTCTTAATATAATAGCTACAGATCTCATACTGGTATCAAAGGAAAGCTCATAAGCTACAGAATGTGAAGTATTAGTCAGCCCATCAATATCAGGAGCGATCACCTTATTGTAATGAAAGAAATTAAGTTCTATAAAAAAGAAATTCGGAATTCTGTAACATTAACATTGCTTCTAACTGGTACAGATGAGCAGATATTCAACTGATACCAAATACATGGCTGATATCACAGGGAGGGCTAAGAGATACAGAATGCTATCATACATTTCTGAAGACTATAGACATTTGTCTTTCAGTTAATCACTGTGAGATTTCCTCCCCAAATATGGTACCCATCAACCCCCCAGACTCAAGGACTAAAAGGAAAAGAAATAATGGATAAAAAGGGAAGAAATTAGGGGAGTGAGAAGAAATAATGAAGAGCCAAATAAAAAATAGGGGAATGATGGAAAGAAAAGGGAAAAAATGGGGAAAATGTGCGAAAGTCATGAAAACAAACAGACAAAAAAGGGACAATTCAAGATAAAACGAAAAAAGTCAACAACATTCTCGGAAGTGATGGAAAGAGCGGGTGATGATAAGTGATGGGGTGCAGGTGAGGGGAGTTGTGTATCACCCCGGCCTGGTCACCTCTAACTCCCTTCAGGTAATATCTATGCACCTGGCGGGGTGACGGATGTGGGGAGGGGAGGGGAGAGGAGGGGAGGAGAGGGGATGGGAGGAGAGGGGAAGGGAAAGGAAAGGAGAGAAGCGGATGGGAGGGAAGGATGGAAGGGGAGAGATGAATGAGATTGGATGAAGGGCCGGGCAGAGTAGACAGGAGATGGATGAAGGGAAGGTAAGGAGAGGGGAGAAGGGTGAAGGGTTGATAGAAAGCGAAGGGGGAAGAGGGAGAAGACGAATGATGAGAGAAAACAAGAACAGAAGGGTGAAAAGACGAGGAAAAGAGAAGTGAGAAGGGAGAAGAGACGGATGGAGAGATAAAGAAAAGGGACGAAAGGAAGGAAGGAAAGAGAAGGAATGGACAAGGAGAGAAGATATGAGAGGAGAGAGGAGAGAGCACAATAATAGAGGAAGGGAGGAGGGATAATATATGGATGAGGAGAGAAGAGGGAGAGAAAGAGAAGGGAAAAGAGGGAAGGAAGAAGGAGAGTTATGGGGAATGGAGATGAGTGAAGGAGAAGAGGAAACGTGAATAGTGAGACTGGGGATAAAGGAGTGAGGGAAAGAGAGGAGAGCTGGAAAGTTTCGCTCAGTCGGCGCAACATCTGTGGTCATATGCCGGAAAGAGACAGAAGGGGAAGGAGTTATAGAAGGGAACAGATCCCAGGAGACGGGACACAACCCCGGATTAATACCTGGTACCCATTCACTGCTGGGTGGACAGGGGCGTAGGGTATCGGAAAAGCCGCCCAAATTTTTCCACTCCGCCCGGGAGTCGAACCCGGGCTCTCTCGGTTGTGAGCCAATTGTGCTAGCCACTGCACCACGAAGCCCCCGGGAGAGAGAGGAAGAAAGGGAAGAGGGAAGGGGAATGTAATGACCAAGGAAGGAGAGGGAAAGGAAAATGGATATACTAAAAAAGGGTGAAGGGAAGGAAATCGGGGAAAATAGGTGTACAAAAGAAGAAACAACAGGAAACTAAAGGAAAAAAATTAGTAAAGGGTAAGATAAAGACAAAGGAAAGAAAAAAAAACAAAGTAGTAAAAAATAGCCGAAGCAGGAAACGAAAGACAGGAAAAAAGTGCAGAAGGAAAACGTAAACAGGGAATGAGAAATAATAATGAAAGAGCGTGAACTGTGGGAAGAAGCAAGGAAGACAAAGGAACACAAAGAAAGAGCAAACAACAGCAGACCTGCTGGTCCTTACGAGGCTGTTTGTGACAAGCTACACTAACTATCTAATCAAAGGTAGAAGATGAAGGACAGCAAAGGCGAAGGCTCCTCCCCACCCCCCCATCCCTCCAGCTAAAGCTGGCAGGAAAGGAAAAAGAACCATGCAGCATGGAAAAACTGCATGGAAAATATGTAGGAAAGAGGGAAGAACTACCATTACTGCTACCACTAACCGGGCGATAAACGCGGACAAGGACACCAGTATTCGAAAGAACTTAACGTTATTACGACAATGAGTAATATCTTAGTTGCTGGTTAGATTCAAAACACTTGTCTAATCTATTCTTGAAGGCCGTAACTGTTGTTCTATCAATGACATCACAGGGTAGAGAGTTCCAAACATTAACAACTCGATTGAAGAAAAAGTGTTTAGCTTCGTGCGACGATAATCTTTTACCACTTATCTTCAAATTCTGATTTCTTCTTGTTCTATTTGATCGATCAATTGTAAAGTAATCTTCCGCATTAATATCACTGAATCCTTTAAACATTTTAAACACTTCTATTAGATTGCCTCGTATTCTTCGTTTTGATAAACTGAATAAATTTACTTCTTTAAGCCTTTGTTCATATGATAAATTTCTCAACCTAGGAATCATCTTTGTTACTCTTCGTTGAACCCGTTCCAACTTTTCTATGTCTTTTCTGTAGTAGGGAGACCAAAACTGTACACAGTACTCTAGACGGGGTCGAACCAACGAATTATACAGTTTTAATATTACTTTTTCCGATTTATTATTAAAGACTCGTCCGATGAAGCCAACCAATTTGTTTGCAGTTTTAACTACCTCTGAACAATGCTGACCGGGCTTTAAATCGCTTGATATAGTGATTCCAAGATCCTTTTCTTTACTTACTGCAGAAAGTTGTTTGCCATTCATTACGTACCGAACGCGATTGTTATTTTTTCCGATGTACAACACTTTAGGAGGAGGAGGAGGAGGAAGAGGAAGAGGAGGAGGAGGAGAAGGAAGAGGAGGAGGAGGAAATGGAATAGCAACAGGAAGATAAGGAGGAGGAGGAACAGAAGCAGAAGCAGGAGGAGGAGGAGAAGAGGTAGCAAGAGGAATGGGATGAGGAATGGTAGGGGGCGGAGGAGGCGCGGTTTGCAGGGCAGCCCTCCGTCCCTCAATGTGAGGGTTTCAGCGCGGCGGCGAGTAACTTCCCGGCATTCACTTTGATTCGCCGAGTTTCTGTTCCTTCCTTCCCCGCCGCCGCCTGTCAGCCGAGCGGTAACCGATGCGCGTTACAGCCCTTCGGTGTCCCGCTTTGATCTCTTTCTCCCTCACTCGCTCCCCGGGCCACTGAAGAGCTGGACGCTGTGTTTGTTTTGAGTTGAGGAAATTCTGTTTGTCCCGTGTCCGTGTGTGTCCAGATCAAGACGTCCTCGGATTTACCTCTTCCTTTTCCAGCTCTGTTTGGTGTGGCTTACTCGAGGGCTCCAGAGTTCTTGGGCTTACTCTTTAAAAAGCTTGTCTGAGGTATATTGTTACCGAACGCAACTAGACTAATATCAATTTCTCCTTGGATTAATTAAGACGTCTTACTATTTTTTTTTTCTGTTCTGTTCAGTATGACTAATTAAAAGGCTACTTCAAATACTTTTTGAACATTAAAAGTAGACTGACATAACAATCTTCGGATCAAGGCTTCTAAAGTTTCTCTAGGATGTGTTTCGGTGATGTTCAGACTGATTGCTGTGACTGATAAGTTTCTAAAGGATGAATAAGTTGACATAAGTTTATCTCGTTTTTGTGTCGAAATGTCCAACAAGACTTCACGAAGATGGACAGGAGTTTTGTTTTTTCCTGTATGGAATTGCTACAGCGCTTCAAGATGTCGCAACGATAACTTGTGGCCGTACTCCACACTGTCCCTTACTAAGAGGTGACAGTTGTTACCAAGTCGGCAAGCAACGGCAGCCTCAAAAGTGCTTGTTGCCTTCCATGAACTTCACACACTTCGCTTCAAACTTTTTTCTTGGCATATCAGCGTTCTACTGTTACTAACAGAAGAAAACAAAACTACAAATGGGCCGCATATCGCTGTTCCTGCAAACAGATGATGCCCGAACACGAATCAGGAGGTTCGCGAGGTGTCTCGAAAGCAACGAGTCGTTGTGTAGAGGAAGGGAATATGACTGGAAGTATGTTACCAACATACACTTTGTTCATTTCTTTATAAAATAACACCTTGCCTCTCTCCTATACTTTAATTATATTAGAAACACTTTGGTTAACACTTAGATTAAATATGACACCTTACTGTTATACTATGCTGACACCTTAATTTATTTCATACCTCAATTTTAATATGTCTCTACCATGACACTGCTCGCCTTTGCATAATATTAATCGTATGTCTGTTACACAACAAATATCGATTCCAAACTCTTGTCGATTCAGAGCGGAGTGTCTGATTCTAAACACACACGATGAATCTTAAGGTTTAAATGATACTTTAACATATATGATGATACCTTGATATCACTCTGCTTTCCTTAATCTTAATCGTACGTATCCGTTACCCACAAGGACGCCGGACCCTGACATACGGGCTACACAGTGTCCCGGCGACCCTTCAGCCTGGCGGTACTTCCCCGAACACTTCCTCGCTTGCCTACAAAAAGTGCACGCCGCCAAGCAGCTCGTGACGCTGATGGCTCTGTCATGACACTTAATTGGCTGGCTTACCACACGCCCGACACTCGCCGCTCCATCCTCGACACAGATTACTCGCCACAGACAAACACGGACACACAGACACACGCACACACTTGGCTGATTGGCTGGCCACTGGAGGGCGCGAATCAACGAGGCGGGGTGACGCGAGGCTTAGTGATAGAAAACGCTCGCTTTTTCTGGTTGACTAAACAAATGCCACCTCTCCTTCCCCTAAATGGATAAACATAATTAAAGAGAACGGTGTATGCAGTAATTCAATCCAAAATTAAGTGAAAGTATGAATGAAAAATACGATGGGACTGTTATTAGAGGCGGTGTATTGAGTAAATCACATGAAACAAAAGCGTGACTGCCCAGCTGAGCAGACGCGGCGGCTGTGCGGCGGGCGGCTGGGCGAGGCTAGGCCAGTGTGGTTACCTGCTGACCAGACACTAGGGCGAGGCGGGAGACTATAACAACTATTCAATAACCAATCAATAAGTCATAAATACCATCGCTATTCACACACACCTGCCCCAGTGAGCCGTGCTATTACTTAAACTTAAGGAAAATAAATATATAACTTTTGTTTTCTTCTTGAGAGTGAACAACAACTGGCGAGTCACTTTGAACCCCTTTCCGGACCCTTGAGCGACGCGCGGGGCTGCTGGAACACCACGACCCCGCACGTTGGCTCATTTCCTCTGTACTATATGAAAACAAAACAATAATACGCATCACTATGAACGAATAAATGCACGATCAATAATGTACTCGGAGTGAAGAAGAGACGTCACAAGGAAAAATAGAATGGTACTAGCAGAGACAAGTCACCATAAGCTTTTAAGAGGCGAACGAACACAGGCATCAATTCGTTTCAACCAGTCCCTCCCTCCCTCTTCCCTCTCCTGCGGGCGCGCGCAGGTGTTGGACGGCCTCTCAGGGGGGCTAATAAACGTGGCTCTGATATAAAACAAAAAGGAAAAGTGTGCATGAACTTACTTATTAATTAAACCAGGCGTAAGGGGAAAATAAAACGTGATGCTTTTAGTTTGCTTACGAGACTGTTACTTCTTCAATTAATTTAAACCAGTGAAAGTGAAGGAAAAGAATTTGATATGCCATTTAATCCCCCGACAAGTCTAAAGGGACTCTTGGCTGTGCAACCTTGAGTTCTTAAAACAACGTAAGGATGATGAGACACAACTCTCCTCATTATCAAACCATTCAGTGAAGGAAGCGAACTTGGTGTGTCGTTTATCCCCGACAAGCTTAAGGAGGCTGAGGTCGCTTGGCTGTGTGTGACCTTGACTTCTTAAACCAGCGTGAGGTAAACCTGGCGCACCTCGTTGCCTTCGGGACCGGGCGTGAGGGAGGCCGTGGCGGCGATGGACGGGTTTGTTGGGCCGCGGGAGAGGCACTTCGGCGGGCCTGGAGCGGCGCGCGAGGCGATGCGAGGAGAGAAAGGCCAAGTCCTTGACAAGAGCAGCGAGTATGGGATGAAAGTAAACGAGTCAAAGACCAATTTTTTTGTAATACACGGCACCCCCGAGGACAACGAGCCAATGCACATCGACGGTTTGGTGGTGGAGCGGTGTGCTCAGTATGTGTACCTGGGCTCCCCGTTCACTGCCGATGGTTCAGTATCGTCGTCAGTCAGAGCTCATGCAGATGCCAAGATGCCTCACGTCATCAAATTTGTGTCCTTTTTAAATAAGAATAATGACATTCCTTTTCCTGTCAAAAAACGTGTATTTGAGGCTTGCTTGGTGCCAACTGTTTTATACAGGTGCGAGTCTTGGCTGAATGCAGACCTTAGGCCGATAAAAAAAAGCTGTACAATTGGTCACTAAGAAATTTACTTGACGTAAGGTTAACTACGTGCAATGATGTATGCTATGTTGAGTCTGGCTATCCTCCTTTACACTCTTTAGTTAGAAGTAGGCAGAGAAGCTTCTTCTGTAAGATGTGGCGTGAAAGGCAAAGAATGGAGGATGACCCACTAGTTTTATCAGTAAATACTGTCATGGAGAATAATTATCAGACTTGGATATACATCGATGACTTGCTGAACAGGGTAACTGACGACATTGATGAAGGGTTTAGAGAGCTAAAAGCTAATATTATTAAATCAACCTCCTCTAAGCGTGTAAAATATAAAGAAATAAATCCAAGTTTATCTGTCCCTTCTGTATACGAGGCCAAGACTCACATTAGCGAGCACCACCGAATTGCGTACACGCGGTTCCGTGTGTCCGCACAATCGCTGGCTGTGGAGGTAGGAAGATGGAACAGAAGGGGACGAGGAAGGTTACCATTGGAAGAACGGCTTTGTCTCTGCGGTCAGATCCAAGCAGAGATGCATGTAGTACAGGTTTGCACATTAACACAGCAACTGAGGGACACACAACTTTGCTAATATCCTTGACTTGTTTTCTGACGAGTATGATAACGCCCAAAGATGCCATATAATATACATGATTCTGGATGTTTACAAAACCTAGCCCTTTAAATTAGTCACGCTTAATCTTACGTTGCTCGTTTGGAGTTGTTTTAATGTATTTTAGTTTGAGTATGTTTCCATAGTCCGCATTATTTCTTAATTTAGATTCTAGTCAAATATATTTTATTATTTTTTTTTATGCAATTGTCTTAGTTTTTTGTTTAATATCTTTTTGTCTTAAAAAAAATTACGAGTAGTATATTTACTGGGAACTGTAGTTCATTAGAGTTTGGGTAGGGTTCAACTTTTAGAGAGAGTCGTTTTATTTTCGTGTTTTTTTGTGTGGCTTTTGCCTGATTGTATATGTTTTAGTGTTTGGTTTTACGGAGTTCATTAAACTTTGGGTAGTGTTCAATTTTTAGAGAGGGTCGTTTTATTTTCGTGGTTCTTGTGGCTTTCGCCTGATTGTATATGTTTTAGTGTCTGGTTTGTTTTAGTTTATAGGTATTTATTTGCATTTTTGGGCGTTTCTTATTTATAGTCCTTATAAATGTCTGCTAATGCGGCTAGAACGGGTTTTTTTTATGTAAGATATTTTTATTGTTCAGAGACGTAACTCATGAAAATCATTTGTGTTGGACCTTTCATTGTAACGTTTCTTATAAGACAGTTGTTGTGGTCAATAAAACTAACTAACTATGATGGCGTGTGTAGCTTAGCATTACGAGAGGTGACGGCGTGCGTGCGAGGTGTGTTCCCTCCCGCCTCCTCCTCCAACCCTCCTCTTCCTCCTCCTTCTTTTCTCATCCACCCTCCAGCCTTCTCTTTCTTCCACCCTCTTTCCCTCCTTCTCCCTCCTTCAACTCTCCTTCCCTTCTCCTCTTTTCACCACCTTTCCCGCCTCCTTCTCCTTCTCCTATTTCTTCCCTCCTTCTCCTCCTCCTTTCAAGCCAGCGTGAGTGTGACTTGTGGGAAAAAATGGTGATGGGAATTTAATATATGATGGTGTGTGATAGTAAGTGTGTTGTGATAGTGATGGTCTGAGTGTTAGCGGTGAGTTAGTGGTGAGTGAAGATGAAGGCAGGGTGATAATGGTGGTGGTGGTGGTGGTGGTGGAGGCAGCAGTAACATTTCAGCGGTGATGGAGGCGGCGTTTGCATACAAAAGCAAGTGTTACTACTATCATAACGCCTCTTTCTCGTCCTGACAGTATAAATACCGTTTTAGTGTCGGTAAAGCATCCAGACGACCCCCTCCCCCCTTCCCTCCACAACACCTGCTTGTCACCCTTCCAGCTTCAAGAATAGAGGGAAGTAAGAGAGGAGGTAAGAGAGAAGGAAAGGGGAGGAGACGAGGAAAGTGGAGAGAGAAAGGGAGAATAAAGGAAGGACATACGGAGGAGGTGAGGAAAGAGGGTAAGAGTAAGGGAAGGAGGGAGGGAGGGAGAGAGCGGACAAGGATAGATTAAAGAGGAAGAAGAAAATAGCATCCAAGGAAGTGTTAGTGGTGGTGTCAGTGGTTAGTGGTGTCGGCTGTACTTCAACGCAACACACACGAGTCGCAACACATCAACTCAGCACTTTGGGCGGGAATAAAGTGGTGATGTAAAGTGGTGATGTAAAGTGGTGATGTAAAGTGGCGATGTAAAGTGATGATGTAAAATGGCGATGTAAAGTGGTGATGTAAAGTGGTGATGTAAAATGGTGATGTAAAATGGCGATGTAAAGTGGTGAGGTAAAGTGGTGATGTAAGTGATGATGTAAAATGGCGAGGCAAGTTTCTCAACCCCTGAATCATCTTAGTCATTCTCCTCTGCACCGATTCTAACATTTTGATATCCATTCTATAGTAAGGTGACCAGAACTGAACCGCATAGTCAAGATGAGGTCTAACTAATGCTAAATATAGTTTGAGGAAGACTTCGGGGCTTATGTTGCTTACGCTCCTTGAAATAAATCCCAGTACCCTATTAGCTCGATTTCTAGCTTGAATGCATTGTGCCCTTGGACGGAGATCAGAGCCTACTAAGACCCCTAAATCCCTCTCGCACCCAGACCTAGTTATGAGAGTGTCATTTAAGCAATAGTTATGTGAGGGGTTGTTCCTACCTACACTCAGAATACTGCACTTCCCTACATTGAACTCCATCTGCCATTTATCCGCCCAGTCATATAATCTGTTGAGTTCACCTTGGAGAATACTAGCGTCCTGATCCGACTCAATTACTCTACCGATCTTGGTATCATCTGCAAATTTACTAACATCACTACTAATTCCTGTATCTAAGTCATTGATATAAATAATAAACAAAAGTGGACCTAATACCGAACCTTGTGGGACCCCACTCGTAACACATCCCCAGTCAGATCTTTTACCATTGAGTTGCACTCTTTGCTTCCTATTGCTAAGCCACGCCTTGACCCAGCTCAAAACTTTACCCTCTACTCCGTGAGCCTGTAATTTAAGCAACAGTCGTTGGTGAGGAACTTTGTCAAACGCTTTACTAAAATCAAGATAGATTACATCATAATTTTCATCTCTGTCAACCGCCTCAAATACTTTATTGTAGAAGGACAAGAGATTGGTGAGGCATGACCTACCTTTTGTGAACCCATGCTGCGAGTCGTGAATTAAGCTATGTTTCTCTAAATGCTCCCGAATGTTCCTGGCTATTATGGACTTCAGCATCTTCCCTATAACCGATGTTAAGCTAATTGGGCGATAGTTTGAAGCAACTGACCTGTCCCACTTTTTAAAAATCGGCGTCACATTAGCTACTTTCCATAGGCTCGGCACATAGCCAGTATTTACCGACATCTTAAAGATGTCGGTTAGTGGGTCACTGATTACATCACCTAACTCCTTTAATACCCTCGGAAATATCCCGTCAGGACCTGGCGACTTGTTCTTCTTAAGCTTATCTATCTCATCCTGAACTACTTGCCTGGTAATGATTATATCCCTCAATTTATCGCCATCCCCGCCCTCGTACACCTGAACTCTTTCCGGTATAGTCGTTCGATCCTCCTGTGTGAATACTGAAAGGAAGTAGTCGTTCAACAATGTGCTCATATTTTCGTAATTTTCTACTAGCTTCCCTGTGTTTGTTTTCAGCGGTCCAATTTTCTCCCGTGTTTTTGTTCTATACATCTTAGGATTACTTTTCGCCTCATTTGCTACTTTGATCTCATAGTTCTTTTTTGCTATCCTGGTGTTTTTCTTAACTAATCTAGATAGTTCGACGTACCGGCCTCTGAGATGTGTTTCCCCATTCTTTATTTTCTGATAAATTCCCTTCTTTAACCCAATCTCGTGTTTTAGTCCACGAGTCATCCACTTAGGATCATTGTTTTCTTTTCTAAGTGTTCGCTGTGGTATACGCTGTTCTTGCCCCTCTACTATTACTCTAACTAAATTATTGTAAGACATTTCTACCTGGTACTCCTGGCTCTCCAATCCGCAGTTCTGGCCCTCATGAATCCCTAAAGTATCCCAGTTTACCCCTTCAAGATGTCTTCGAAGCCCCTCGTAGTTTGCTCTTCTAAAATCTGGCACTAACACTGGGTTTGGTTCGCGGGTTACCGCCCAGTCTAAGCTAAAACGAACCGTTCTGTGATCACTATTTCCTAACTCACCGCCCACCTCCAACTCACGTAGCAAGTTCCCATTATTGGTTAGGACTAAGTCTAATATGTTATCTCCTCTGGTATGCTCAGTAACTACCTGCTTAAGGAAATTATCTTGTATAACTTCAAGAAAGTCCTCGGCTTCCAGGTCACCCACTAGATCTTCCCAGTCTATACTCCTATAATTAAAGTCCCCCATTACGCAGACATTTCTACTCATACTCGCCCTGCCAATCTCCTGTAGTAATATACTCGTGTCCTGCCTGTTAAGGTTGGGTGGCCTGTATATAACTCCTAGAGTTAGTTTTTCTTTCCCTTTGTAAACGTCCACCCAAACTGATTCTGAATCCATGTTAGTTTTGACTGAGTTGTTAACTAAACATTTAAGTGAGTCTTTAACATATAGCGCAACTCCACCTCCCTTTCTGCCCCTTCTGTCTTTGTGAAACATCTGATAACCCGTTATTTCAAATTCTGATCTAAAATTTCTATTAGCAGTGTCTATCCATGTCTCAGTGATCGCTATTATGTCAAAATTTTCTGAACAAGCTTCACCCCTTAGTAAGTCTATCTTGTTTCTGAGGCTCCTGCTGTTAGTATAGAAGATTCTTAGCCCGTCCTCTGTTACTCCCCTAGACTTACTTCTAAGCTGCCTGGTTATATTATGAGCTAGATGTCCCCTCCCATTACTCCTCCCATTGCTCCCATTACTCCTCCCCCCCTCGCCTATACTAAAAAATCCCTCAGGGTACCAAGTGCTCGCTCAAGGGAGTCTGAGAGAGCCTCAACACCCTTGAACGTCAAGTGTATCCCGTCACGGGCGTAGAGGGCGTCGTTGCCAAAGAAGAGGTCCCAATTGTCGACGAACAGCCACCCATTGCGCCCGCAGTGCCCAGCAAGTCTGCTGTTCACTGCTATCGCCCTGGACAGCCATCCATCGCCAACGCCCCTCCTTGGCAGGACGCCACACACTACTGGCGACCCACCAGCGTCACGTATCCTGCCTAACGATTTTCTAAAACGCCTGAGAAGGTCCTCGCTTGGCACACGAGAAACGTCGTTTCCGCCTCAGCTGAGAAAGACAATGGGGTTCGATCCCTCGCTTGCCATACACGCCTCAATCCTGTCTGATATATGGCCCACCCCTGCCCCTGGGAAACACACCCTCGTCCTGTTCTTATCCTTGGAGCAAAAATACCTGTCAACATAACGAACCTGACTATCACCAACAACAAGAACCCGACGGTCGGAAGAGGGGCCAGGAGGGGTGGGTGAAGGGGGGAGGGGAGAGCGGAAAGGGAGGGACCTGCTGTGAAGAACGAGGAGAAATTGTGGAAGAGGTGGAAGGTGGAAAGGAGGAGGAGGAGGAGGAGGAGGTGGAGGTGGAGGTGGAGGAGGAGGAGGAGGAAGAGGAAGAAGGAGTAGGAGAAAGGGAGGGTGAGGTGGTGGAGGGAGGAACGGACGAGGAGAGGGAGGAGGAAGAGGGGGAAAGGGAAGGTAAGGGACAGGTGTTGGAGGGAGGGACGAGCGAGGAGGCGGAGGACAAGGAGGAGAAAGAGGGAGAGGAGGAGGAGGAGAGTGGGCGGGAAGAGGGGAGAGGGGGGACGGAAGAGGAAGGCGAGGAATTGGAGGGGGAGGAGGAGGACGAGGAGGAGGAAGTAGGAGGAGGTGAAAGGGAGAGTGAGGTGGGGGAGGGAGGAACGGACGGTGATGTAAAGTGGTGGTGTAAAGTGGTGATGTAAAGTGGTGATGTAAAGTGGCGATGTAAAGTGGTGAAGTAAAGTGGTGATGTAAAGTGGTGATGTAAAGTGGTGATGTAAAGTGGTGATGTAAAGTGGTGAAGTAAAGTGGTGATGTAAAGTGGTGATGTAAAGTGGCGATGTAAAGTGGTGAAGTAAAGTGGTGATGTAAAGTGGTGACGTAAAGTGGAAATGTTCTATTAATGTTGCAACGCCACTTTACGTTCCTCTGTTCCAGTTGCTAAGGCATAATTATTTGCTCCTCCTCCTCTTCGTCCTCCTCCTCTTCCTTCTCGTCTTCCTCCTCCTCCTCCTCCTACTTCCACTTATCTGTTCCAATTCAAAGCCAACACTGCCACACTTCTCGTCTCGGCGGCAGGTGATGTTTTCGGGTAATTAAGCAGTTGGCAGGTACCGGTGTGCAGGAGGTGAAGGCTGAATGTTATTGTGGTGAAAATCTTTGGGGAGTGGTGGTGGTGGTGGTGGTGATGATTGAGGTGGTGGTGATGGTGGTGGTGATGATTGAGGTGGTGGTGATGGTGGTGGCTGAATCCGAAAGCTGAAGGCATCTCCCTCACGTTCTCTTTTTCTGGAGTTCCCAAACTCTTGCTTCCGCGTTTCTTACAAGTTGTGAGATTTACGACTTGATGACGGACAGAAGTATCCGCCCTTTGTGCCCACCCTTGTCCTCCCTCTTGAGCCCCCTTTGCCCATCCTGTTTACCCTCCTTTCCCCACCCTTGCCTACCCACCCTCGCACACCCTTCCCCGCCGTCTGTATCCACCTTTACCCTCCCTAGCCCATCCTTGTCAACCCTTGCCCCCTCCTCCTTTATCCTCTGAAGTTCCTCAAGGGATGTCCATACATCCTCACACGAGTTGGTCTCAGCAGAAGTGTTTCGTTCGGTTCTAACTTTTCTGCAAGTTTTTTTTTAAGGGTTTCCAGTTTTTTTTTCTTCTTTGTACTCTGCCGCAGTAAATTTTAAACTCTTGTCTCTCAAAACATGTTCTTAAATCTTTACAACACAGAGTCGGAGGGAGCAAAACTACCCTTCTCTCTCCCTTTCCCTCCCGTCCCCTTCCCTATCCTTTCCTACTCTGCCTTTCCCTACCCTCCTCTCCCTTCCCCTTCCCTCCTCTCCTCCCACCGCCGGTCCGCCCAGTTCTTTCCCCAAACTTGTTGTAAGTTCGTAAATGTTTCATGAGTTTGCCGCCATTTGTCGAGCCGAAAAACGAACGCCCGCGTCCTCAAGCTGTAAACTCGCTTCGTCGCTCTGGTAATTGTTGCTTTCCTGGTGTTCTTGGTTTATGTTCCTTTAATAGCTGATGTAAAGAGAGCAAACACACACACACACACACACACACACACACACACACACACACACACACACACACACACACACACACACACACACACACAACACGCCCCGGCGGCTCGCCAGGCCCTCGAGGCTGCTCTGAGTGGCCCTCGCCGTGATGCAAGTCCCGAAGAGGCGACGTCGGGCGGGGTAATGGCGGGCACCGGGCGTCTAATGGGTGCACACGCGCATTACGGGCTTGATTTGTTTGCTGACGGAACAGTAACGGCCGACGGGAGTGAGGCTTCATTAAGTTCCCTTTACCTTCACCCTCACCGCGCGCCGTAAGAGGGCAAGGGCATGGCAGGGCTGGCGTGTCGGTCTTCCCCTTTGGCGCGGCCTGAGTGTGTTGCCCTCAAACCTGTGCCGCGGAGAAGAGATGACGAGGACGAAAAAGAGGAGGTGGAGGAGGACGGGTTGGCTCTCGTTCTCGCTCTCGACGTGTATAATTTGTCGCCCTCAAGAGTTGTAACGCAAGGAGGTGAAGAGGCCACTTCCAGAATGACGCGGGTTCGTTCCCCGCCCGGTGCCACAAGCTGGGATTTATCAGTCAC